>NC_043976.1:24826605-25126605 GCF_902148855.1 Sphaeramia orbicularis | reverse complement strand
ATTTATTCTGGGATGCCTTTGAAGAGCCAACATGCTGAGGGCTTTACAGGGACGGCTACCGAACTAAGGAGACTAACAACAGCAATAAAGGGAAGTGAAAGAGGGAGAGACCGTCAGAAAGGGATGAAGGGAATTTATTCTCCTCAGAAAGTTGGTGTCTTGTTTTCAGATAATTTCTTTGAATACAGTGTGCTGAGACTTTTATGCCGAGAAGAGGTAGTTGATTTTTTTGTATACTAGCTGGAAACAAACTGTTGTTATATCACTTAGTTCATAAAAAGGTGAAGTTAGTATGACTCGATTGATTTGGCATTTCCACTCACAAACTTACCAGAGTTCATAAGTGGGTGTTGTGTCAATGATTTTACTGATTTTTATAAACAAAAACCCAAAATGGCAACGCTGAAAACTTGACAAAGGTCTTTTATATGAAAATTGTAATTTCAAGTCAATCTATGGATGAGATACAGTAAAAAGAGAAGAAAAGGGACCTGGCCACCAGACTGAGAAGAGACGGGATTGTCCACCCATGTCATCTCCCCTATAACCTCTTGTGTGACACCCCAGTTTAACTGTGTAATGACCCGTCACTAACAACTTTCATTTGACTCTATCAGGGTCAATGTCAGCTACTGTACTGTGAACCTTTGGGTCTTTATGGGAACACAGACAGGTACAGAGATTAAATGATTTTTAATAGAACCATTTTCAAGGAATATATGATCAAGATAATGAGATGATTCAAGACACAATATTATTGAATCTAGGACAAGTCCAGTTTCTATTTCCCAGTTCTCAAAAACTTAGTTACACATATTGACAGATATTGTTGGAAACATCACAAAACTGAGGAAAAACAACCACTTAAAAAATAAAGCAACCCACACACAATCGACCTACATGTCTATTAGTGTTGGTCAGCTCGCCATGGTTTCTTACCATGGATGTTTTAAGCTGTAAGGGTCTTGAGAGAGGTCCCAGGTGCACTCCTTGTTGTTTTTGGACTAAAATCCTGGAGGCCATGATGAGGGCTTGTTGTTTAGGCTTGGGGGCTGAACAGTGATCACTGAGATTTATTCTGAGTCGTAATTATTATACCAGTCACTCTCAATAGGATCCAGTCATGTGCACTAAGCATACCAGGGGTAAAACATGGAAAACTATTTATTGAATGTCTTATTTCATGTGCATTGATGTTTTCTATGCTTTTTGTTGAGAGTGTAGTTTAATTTTTTGAACCACTTTTTTTTCTTAGACACGCTGCTGTGAATAAAAATGTTACTTGCAATGTCTTTTTTTTTTTCTTTTTTTTTTTTTTTAATTTTAACCGCACCTCTTCAATCTTTCAAGACATTCTTAAATCCATTAATGACTTTCAGAGTATCATAAAGAATGATGCAGTGAGGGAGGAATATCATTTTTTTTTCTCGAGAGGCCATTGTGCTTGAATAGTTGTTATTCTGTTTTATTGTTCATTTGTGTATCCTGTATAAGTGTTGGTTTTGTGTGGTTGTCAGGTCTCCCTTGCAAATAAAAATAAATAAAATGAAATAAAAGATTAAATATAAGCTGTTTAATGCTTGATTAAGAAACACCACTGTGTCATTTCTCTGCTTTCAGTATGGAGCTACAACCTGGAGCACATTATCTTTCCTTAACATTAGCACTTTAAACAGGGTGAAAGAACTTGATCCACATTTAAAAGTACTTCTAACTCTAAATCCCTCTAAGTTACCCATACTTTTTACTTCCATGTCAAGTATTCTTAAAAACCCAACATGATAGCCATTTAATTTAAGTATTAAGTAATATTTCCCAAAATGTCAAAAGGGCATCTGGTAATAAAAGATCTTTATTCTGTTACAGTATATCACTGATTTTCACTGTCAGCTTTGGAGGCTTTGTGATCATCCCAGACATGACCTAACAAGCTCAGAGTAACTGCTTAAAAAAAATATAAACATATGCATTTAGTATGTCGACTGCTTTTAATTTCCTATCTGCATTATCCACTTATATATACATGCATGGCTGAGATGTATATCTCCCCGGATATAAGTTCACTTCCTGGAAACAACTACAGTAACAAGAATATCCTGATTTTTTTTGTCTTGCATTTACACAGCGGATATGTAATTCAGTGCAAGATTGGCCTTATTACACTAGGTCTTTACATGCATTTATTTATGCAAGCAGGAAAATGAAAACAACTGCATATTTAATGAAACCGCAGGTGTGCATTTTGTTTTTTGTCCTGGCTGGGTAAAGATAACATTAACATGATTATAGCGTCCTGTCTTTGCCTGGTATTTCATGCTCATATTCCTCTAAAATAGCCTGCTGTGTGTGCATTGGATTTGCCACCACGTTAATGTCAAGCTAATGATACCTTATTTGGAAGTGACTGTCTGCGCTCGTTGTGTGTATCAAGTATTATCCAGTGTCATAGTTTATGCAATGAGGCAGAGAGTAACAGTAATAATGATAAGCTTGATGTTTTTTTTAGGAGTATTACAGTCATAATAGAGCGGAAAAATCCAACATATTAGCTGGCACGACCTGTCTGAAGACGACCAGACTATGTGTGCAGTGGCCGTGACTAAGTGCACACAAATCATCTAAGAAAAAGATGAAATGGGGGTGCATTATATCAATTTCTTTTTTAGGGCTCTTTTGTTTTGAAGGCGAGCAGTAGCTGACTGAGACAGACAGGCTCATCATTACCCAACAAGACGGAGCAAGAAGCCTCCACCTCACCTTCCCAGTCAAGTGGCCCAGTCAAGACAGGGACATGGGCACTGTGGTGTGTGTTGGGGGGGGTGGGATGGAGGAGTCGTCGTCACAGCAGCAGAACGGGTAGCCTGCCTGTCATCTCTGTCTCATCCACATTCTCCAATCTCACTAACTACACTCCTCCACGGCTCAGGCCTCCTCTCTCTCACTGGCCGGGTTTCCTACCAGTGCTGACAACCCACATATAATTAAGGGCCATGAATGCAGCGCTACCTATAAGTGGAGCTGACAGTGAGAGGCCTACCTATAGCTCCTTTTCTTCCACTCCTCCTCCTCATTCTTTCCTTCCATCTCCCTTGCACCGGTTGAGCAGCAGCTCAGCGGAGCGGCGGGGAGGCTGAGGGACGGTCACGGACCCACTGGCCCTAATTGATGGTCTCTTATTCCAGAGAGGGTGGGTCTGGGTGGGCGTGAGGAGGCGTGGAGGTGGTTGTTCATGGATTGGGGGGTGGTTGGCTTTGAAGACATCCCCCTTTTCCCGTCATATCACCCCACCCCCCTCTTTCTGCATCTCCTGCTCTTTTGCCTTGGCCTCTTTCTCTTTAAGGTCTAGCACAGTTAGGTTCTTTTCCTCACTTTCTCTCTATAATAGAGAGAAATAACAGAGTGAATGTGAAGTAACTCAATTAGAAAGAGGCTAACTTAGCAAAATGCTTCGATGGACTTCAGAGTAGCTCCACTGAAAATGAGAAAAATTGAAGGACTGACAACTAAGCTGAGGGAAAATAGAAAAAAGACGTGATAAGGAAAAAATGACTGTGACAATGAAGGTGGAGGGTGATTACTGGCAAGTGCACACCCGCCTCTCCCAGTTCTGCACCCAGAGAGTTCACATTTACTATAGATACTGTATATGTGTCAACGCTGGATATCTCAGAAGAGATTTTCCTGCAGTGCTCGGTCTGAACACACCCCAGTGTTGTTACCACAGTTGGGGTGTGGGGGTATTCCAGTCTCGAGCCGTTGACTGATTAGAGCAATTACACGTCAAATATCTGTCACAGCCAATCACGTCAGTCGGTTTGGTCTCTTTTGAGACAGGCGAGGGGGTGACCCAGACCTGCCTGCGTCGGACTGACCGCAGCCCTTACTGCGTCTGTATGTGCGCCTCTACAGTCGGCGATATTAGGTTAAGTAGGCCTGCCAAGCTCTGACACACTCCAGGTCATTATCCCCGACTAATAATACCATGTTATAGAGGTGGGAGTGGTGTTGATATGGATGGTTAGTGAGTGGATGAATGTCTGGCTGGAAGATTGGGGACAATGTTGGCATGTATGGAGGTGCATAGACATTTGTTCCGTTAGTTTTTGGTTCCGTTACTGCTTAGGTGAATTCCCAGAAGAAAACAACACAAGTATGATGACTATATTGAAGTAATACACATTTTTCATTGTGCTATTCCTCAAATTACTAATACTGTTACTTGCTTGCTTTCTTTTAACTACCCCCCCATGTTTTTACAGCCAGATATTGTCTCCTGATCACCACATGTTTTATCATCGTCACACAGATGTATTCTAGGAGCCAAAATCAGCCTGGGCATTTGGAAGAGAAACTCTTCACTTCTTAATGCATTTATATAATAAAAGCCTGTTGTGTTTACACTGCATGCATTTGGTGTGAATCAAATGCAGGACACATGAAAAACATATCAACACACTTTTCCATGACATTAAGTGAAAAGACACCTTTTGGTTTGCTGAGATAGTAGTCACAGCTTCACTGATTTGCAATCATTAGTTTTTTTTACTTGTAGTGTTTGAGTTATATGATTTAATACAAGATAAATGGTCTCACACTTTTTTCCCTTCTTTATATGACATTAAATTGCATTATAATTGACTATAACGGTGTTACTTGTAATCTGTTGTGCGGGAAGTATTTCTTAAAAGTCTATTTCATCACAAAGAAGTCAAAGCTGTTGAGACAGTTGAGTGCAACACTCTCTAGGTTCTATTTATTTGACGATACATGCCTAAATATTGAGCTTTGTTTTTGCATTAAATTCTTGTCTGAATCTGCATTTGTTAGAAAAGTAATAAAAGGAAGCAACTTAATCAGTAGTACCTATATTTAAGTAATACAGTAGTCATACATTTGAATAGGTTTTTACTAGTCTGCAGCAGCTGTATTTCAAGTTCAACCTTCTCAACACTGGTGATGGTAAAACATTTCAATAACAACCAATAAGAGCCAGAAGACAAACTCACCGCCCACTGTTGTAAATAACCCATCATGCAAACATCAGTATTCTTTTATGTTCTGTACGAGTCACTATCACTAAACACTATCTTGCTGTACCCTATCTGCACTCGTTCTAGCTCTCTTTCCTGTATGTTCCTATCGTGTCTTTTCGTTCTTTCCTCCTCACTGTATCCTTCTCTTTCCTCCTGTCTGTTTGACCCCGCTAAATTCAGAGCTGTGACACGTTTCGAAGGCTTTTGGCAGCACAACACTGTTATGGAGGACTGACTGGCCCTGCAGATCCCCTGCTGTGAGAACCCTGGCTGCACAGCTTGGAGATCACTGCAGATGACCTACGTTGTGCTTGTGTGTTTATGTGTGCACCTCCGTGTTGTGTGGCTGCGTATCTCTCAGTCCTGCCTGACCTTCTCTGTTTCAAGTGTACAAACATGTTATTTCAGTGTTGGGTTAGAAAGTGTCTCAGAGGTCCATCTGATTCAACTTTAAGAGCTATTTATTTCCTCTTACATCTATTGGATACGTAATCACATGGGAGACAGCGCACTAAACATGAAAAACATATGTAATTATGTCAAAAAGTTGACTGGTAGTGGAATCAATGCCCTTTAGTGCACACGACTTCATAGAGCTTTCTTATACATGAAAGAAGACAATACATACTGTAAAGAGGCACTATATGTGGTTTTCTAAATTTGTACAGAACCAGGTCAGAAAACTGCATGGTTGTTTGACTTCTGCCCAGTTGTACATGCTTGATTTTTGAGCTTTGGCGTTCTCCAGTACCGTTCACATACACTATTTTTCTGTAAGCCAAGCGCATGTATAGTTTTGTGAGTACATTTGCGTATTGGTGGTTCCTGACCTCCACTTCTCCATGGGAAACACTCCTGCACAGATTACTTCAAAAGTCAACGTTTGCATCGCGGTGTGTTTAAGTGATTGTAAATTCATGGATGTTAAATCATACTATGAGCTTACTATACACTCACAATGCGGGTGTTGAGCTTTTTGATACATGTGCATGAATAATTTCAGGTTATATATATATCATACTCTGTGTTTTTGCAAATAAGGGTGATTATAAGTGATTATCCCCAAAAAGCCCTGTATGTAGCACATGTATGTCATATCTGTGTGATTACATATGTGCATAAACACAAGGATTACATGTCTGCTGTAGTAGGTTTTTGCAATTTTAAGTGTGCAGGCATGGTGCCATTTTATTCAACTCTGAACTCTTGTTTTGATGATTGTGTCAAGAATGAAAACTGAAGAGACAATGACAAAAGGTTGTTTGATGTATTTCGTTATTTAGTCATATTTATGGATGTTGTTTGCTTTTAATTAATGCTTTAACTGTAGTAATTTGCTCTCCTGCAGATCCATGTCTGTTTGTTAAGTGGGCTAATCTTCCTTAGCCTTTTAGAGAAGCGACCACTAAGAATAGCAAACAGTGACAATCTGCCAGAAACTGTGACTGGCTGGGGCTGGGAATATATGCTCCAGGCGTTTTCCAGCCCCATCTCAAAACCTTACATCATCTATTATTCTCCTGCTCATATTGATATGTAATTTTTTCTTTTATCCATGTACAAATTCAAAATGACAGACGCAGAGGAGCAAAGAAGAACAAAAGAACTCAATTTGTAATTTTCTTTCCATATGTCCTTTACCCCAAACAGACACATATTTCTGCAAGTGCAATTTTTTTTTTATCATTTCTATCTTTTTTATGTTTGTTTTTGAAGTTGAAGTCAGATATATTGTTTGTGATGTCTCCTTGCAGTCTGGCTGTCACCAGCCCCCAATGTCTACATTCTAGATATTATTTCTGGCTGTCCGTACTCCATCTTGGGGCACAATAGAGCCTCTTTCATTTTCTGTGTCATAATGCGATAGCACAAATTTCCCTGCGAGGCATCACACTATTGGAAAAGCG
The DNA here is from genome assembly GCF_902148855.1 of Sphaeramia orbicularis. Taxonomy (NCBI): domain Eukaryota; kingdom Metazoa; phylum Chordata; class Actinopteri; order Kurtiformes; family Apogonidae; genus Sphaeramia; species Sphaeramia orbicularis. Next base: position 25,119,665 of record NC_043976.1, on the reverse strand, counting down.
AATAACATATGTTGTGTCTCAAACTCACCCTTCTTCCCCTTATCCCACTGGTGCAGATGACCAGTGAGTCTGCCAGTGCCAAGGGCTGAGGACGAAGAGCGAAGGCAGGAGGAGGAGGAGAGTGTTCTGGAAACATGTCACATAGACTATCATTCATCTCCAGAGTGAAGAGCAAAATAATATGAATCTTTCCTATCAAAACCCAGAAGAGAAGCCATAATGCATTAAATTCAGAGAACCACCACCAACAAACATGGCTCTGTAATGCATTGCCTGTATATTTTATTGATATTGGGGGAGAATAGTCTTTGCGCTGCCTTGAGGAACCTTCACAAAGCAGATTATCTTTTCCTTGGCATGACTTGGTGCCGCTTTCCAGGAGGGTGTGTGTTTGTATCTGTGTGTTTTTTTATATCATGTTTCACTAGATGGCTTGGCCATGCTAATCTTTCACTCAACACCAAGCTTGCAGGGCAGGCTGGCAGCTTTGCCCCCCCAAAAAAACAAAACAAAAAAAAAACAGAGAAGGATAAATAAGCCAGAAGAACTATAAACCTCAAGCAGCATATCCTCACTTCAGGCTCTCTCTAATGTGCCTGTGAAAAGTGTTTCCATATACATCTGTGGAATAGATAGGGACAGTTTTAAAAGCGAGGTGTCTTCAGATGGCTCCTCTATCCCTTGATTGCGAGATGAGGGTTGGTTATTAAAGCGAGATAAAGAGAAAGTGAAACAGCGAGTGAGCGAGCGAGCCAGTGAACGAGAAAAAAGGGAGAGTACGTGAGTTGGTGAGAGTGGGTTCAGATGAGGCGAGAGAGATGATGAAAAGAGTAGCCACTTGGTCCTTTGAGACTCCTTTTCTTCCCTTGCTGCCAAATTAGCCCAATTAGTCAGAGTGGCCTCTGTTCAGGCTGCTGTCAAACCCTCGACACCATACAGCAGCGCCAGCGGTCATTCCCTCTCATTTAAGTCAAGCTTTTGACTCTCTCCTCTGCCTCCTCTCCTGAGCCACCTGCACATGTCTCTGCTGAATGATTACTGTACGGGTGTGTGAAAAAGAGAGGGATTGTGTATGTGTCTATGTGCATGTGTATGTGCGTACTTGTGTTTGTGAAAAAGAGCTTGAAAGGAAGACATTCCCTTCAAATCAATCCCCACCTCGCCAGCATGGTGCCTCCGTGTCCTTCTTATGGCTCCAGCTTCCAAAGCTGAAGTGTGAGAAATCTTTTGATTCCTCAGGTAAAATCTACCAAGTCTCTTTAAAACTCACTATTGCCGTAACTCTTTTATCTTTTAACATCTGAAGAACCAAACTTTTACACACTGCATGGGAAAGGTTTGAGAATAGAGGGTGCTCTGGATGAGTAAAGTCTAGGAAAAATGCCCTGAGCATGGGTGTATGTATGTGCTGATTTGGCAACACAATAACAAACCCTCACCAAAAAATAAACTTCTGCAATTTACTATAATTGTTTAGTCTGTCGTGTTGTGACATAAAAACCTCCTGGAAAGAATAATGGGCACCTTCACCCTACAGCATCTCCCATGACATCATTCTGTCACCACTAACACAAATGGACAAAGGCAAACTCACTACAAAACAGCCACCGAGTTCCAAAGATGAAGGGATCACTTATAACTTGATAGCCACGGTCATCTTTCGTTTCAAATCCGTAGAACTGGAAGAAGAGCTGGTCTCTGTTAATCACCTGCCCACGGGCCGTAGGAGAACAGAGGCAGCAGGAGAGAGAAAGTGGTAGAGGGATGGAAGCAGATACAGAGACACAGAGAGAGGCAGAGCTAATTGGACCGACCTCGATGCAAGAACAAACATACCTTAAGCCACATGAATGGTGGCGGCGAGACGTAAGAGTCACAGAGTGAGCCAAAGCGCACGCATTCATCTCTTTAATTTACCTCACCACTGTTGTATTTTACCCTGGGCCTTGTCACAGCAAAGCCAAACACAGTTCTGACCGTCTGAGATGAAGATGACGTCTGTTTACCTGAATGTGTGTATCTAATAATTTGTCAAGGCTCAGAGGCCTTCTCATGTATGACAAATACACACAGTGCCACTTAGATGCTCCTACCCAGGGAAGCAGAACTCGCCTAAGGATAATACGCTCTGCTTTGTCTGCAGCACAGTACAGAGCTGAATGAGTTAGGGCTACAAAGAACTCAAACCAGATAGCAGGCACCCTCTTATATCTGCAGTATATACCATTATTAATTCAGTATTATAAATGAGAAGTTTTTTTCTTTAGACATACAAAAGGGAGTGGACCACACACAATGAATTATTTCCTATAAATATCTTACCTGCAAATCTACATTTTTTCAGGAGCACACGCACATCCGTCCATCTATCTATCTAACCTCCGCTCGTAGCTTCATCTTTGTAATTTTTTCCATCAAATCCGCTGACATAACTGTCAAAATCTTGTCTAAACAAGGTATCACTGTTGAGGGCTAATGATGATCCTCCTGGATTTCTGTCAAATCTTATTTGCAAAAGTCAAAAGGGCTGACGGGAATGGAGACAAGTTTATACATTATTTTTTTTCTTTGGATATGTAAGTATAATGACATTTTATGCATCAGTATCAGCTGTGCTCACATCATATTAAAAGTGTTTGGATGTGTGGGTTGTCTTGTTCAGAGGCCGTAACGTAACCTGATGAGAAAGGAATAAGGAGAGTCGTAGGAATGTAAGAAATAATAGGAGGAAAGGTGCTCTAATATTCCTTATAATGCCAATAAAAATAGTTCACATGCAAATACCATGTCATATCACATAGTGTGACCCCAAAACCCCTTTTCATTTAACACTGCAATAAAGTGACCTAATTGTTTGAGTGAGGTCTTCATTCCCTGCCTCCTCCCCCTAGTTCTTTCCTCCTTTTGAACCCCATCTCTTTTCTTATTCTATTACTTCTCCTCTTTTCCCCTCCTTCTTCTATAATTACCCCTCACACATCTATTCTCCCACATTCTTTCCTTCTCCCTCTAACTTCCTATCTCTCATGTGTTCATATACCACCACTAGCACAGACACAAGCTGAATTGTCCTGTTTTACCTGCTGCTTTATGTAGTAATGTGTTTTTCAGTCTTATAAGGTTACTTTTGAAGCTTAGTAGGTCACATGTGACTCCACTAATGATTCCTCAGTAATATGACTTGTTAAATTTGATTACTTATTAACTGCTTTTTTTTTTTCAACTGGGCAAAAAAGTTGAAAAGACCTACCTCAACAGATCTGAAATTAAGATCACTCCCATCAAAACACTTGAGTATGGGTCAGTGTGAATTTCTATACTAACATGTTAATTAGTTGGCCAAAACATTAAGTTATTTTAGTATAATTTAGTATGTAAGCTAAATGTAGATTTAGAATTAATCTGGAAGTCACCACAAAAAATAGCTGAAGGTTTAAGGGTTAACTGCTATGGACAGTTATATTACAGTTATTTCCCAACACTGTTCACAATGCTAGATAAAACCATAAAATAAAATACAATTGACGCTCCAAAGATTTTGCGTGCTTCTAAACCCAGCTCCCACTGTCACCTTTTTGTTCAGATTTCCAATACTTAACAACACATTTCCAATATGCCACTTTGGCCTGAAGACAGTGAAACATGTTCTTTGCACTTCATACAATATCAGCTGCCAATTGCAGTAGAGCAAACAAAAATAACAACAATGGCAATATTTGACCAACAATCAAAAGTTGCAAACCACAAAGGGAACAGTTCTGACACCAGTGTCTTCCATTATCAAACACTGGAATATTCATGCTCCCCATATCACTGCTCTACTCCCATTTTGCTTTGCTGGAGGGGATCAAGCGGACCACCTCTTAGGCCCTGCTGGCCACCTCTTAACCCCAGCTCTGGCGTATGTCAGGCTGCTCTAGAACCCGCCGGGTGCTTCCAAAAGCCCACCGACTAATTAGGCCCTCCGCATGAGTCTGATAAGAAGAGCTCACCAGCGATGGAGAATCGACACAGTCCTACTGAGCGGCCAAATGAGCCGGGCATGGAGACGGATGAACAGACAGATGGCTGCTGGCTGACTGGTGGGAAGAGGCCATGCAGGGCTGTGGAGGAGACCCAGGGGCCACCGGGGCCGGGTAAAAGGGGTCGAGGCAACTGAGGTCTAGTGCCATCCAAACAAGAAGAACCGGGAGATATTGAGATGCAAATAGGAAGGAAGTTATAGAATGATGGATGGAGATGTAGATGGAGCAACATGACATCAACTTGGGATGCTTCACAGGGCAGAGGGAGTAAATGTAAAATGTCTGGAAACCAATGGTGGAAAGATTGTCTCATTAACCCCTTGTTTACCCTTCACATAATGTTGTTTACTAGTTTTACCTGAGGCATCATAGAGTACAGAGACCTCTGACTTTGGATAAATGTTATTCCATATTACAGCTTAAAACGGGTAATTACAATCATTCACTGGAGAATTGCACTGTCACGATCTAATAATGTATGCTGTTTGTTTTGAAAGGTGACCGAAAACAAAGCTGTATTATAATTTTTTCTCAAAAACTACACAGTTTATAAGCCAAGAAACATTCTGATATTTTGCCCAATCCACACACATCTAGGTCACATGTGAAACATAATGCTCACAATAGTCTGTTTCTTTTAATGCCTTTGAAAGGTATTTTTATTGTGACTTTCATTAGGTGATAAGTGTGATTTGGGTTAAATATTAGTAAATAAATAGTGAATGTTTTCTTTTTCATCACATCTCTGGATTTAATTAATTATTGCTGTCATTTCTGAGAGACACAGTTGTTATTACAGCCTCATTCTATTACCTTAAAATGCCAAAAGCTCCATGAGCAGTTAAAATTCTGCAAAAGTTGATATACACCATAGACACCATAATTAGTGGATGGAGGAAGAGTGACGTCACCCATTGGTTCCTGTACTCCTGTTTGGAAGCCAGTACTTTTTACTTTTTAGAATCAGAGACCAAGAAGACCAGAACCCTTCTACTGTGTCCCATTGGACCTAAACTCAAAAGAATATATATATATATATATATATATATATATATATATATATATATATATATATATATATATATATATATATACACATATATATACATATGTTTGTGCAGCGATGGGCAGAGACAGGTTTTTTGACACCATTTACACATATATTTGTCAACTGAACAGATAATTTTATAAGCCAAGAAAGTCACAGTTTGTGGCAATGAAAATTAAGAAACATCTCATTTTTGTGATGACAATGGACCGCATAGCAATTTGGTCTCTCCATTGTACCCATCTTAATGCACTCACTGAATGTAGCATTAGCAATTAGCATTAGCACATTAGTGCCATGGTCCAGGGCAGGGACAGGAGAATTAACCTGCATGTATCTGTTTTCAAGAGCAGGGAAAACCACATGACCCGGAGGAAACCTGTGTAGTGCATAGAGAACTTTCTAGCCGTGAACTGTGGGGTGGAAGCACTAACCACTACGTCATTACGTCACCCCATGCTGTGTGTGATTCATGTCACCAAAGCACAAACACTGACAATTTATAAACAACTCTGTAAAATGGAATGAATTTACTATCTGGTGCATTTTCTTATCCTTATAACTTTATATTTTAAGTTTGTTTTTTTTTTCCCTTTTCTGTCTCTGAAAGCTCTTGCATTAATTTATTTGTTTGGATGACTTTTCTTTTCTGACATCTTGATGTTTGTTCAAAATTTCAATGTTTTGTATGCATATATATTTTCAATACAATAAAAAAAAAAAGCCTCTAAAGCATACTATAGTTAAAAAACAAAACAAAAAAAAGATTCATTTCACCAATACCAACATGGCCATTGCTTTGACATATTTTACCTTAATTTTCAAGAGCAAGGTGAAAAAGTATTAAAAAGAGGTGAAAATCACAACAGTCTGGTCATGTTGAAGCTGCTGAGACAACTTCAGAGAGTGACTTTCAGGTGTGTAGTTTTTCTATTGACGTATGTTGACTATGTGATACTGTGACTTCAAATTATTTTTTAAATTGACAATAAATAAGGTCCCATGGGGCACAACTGTAGGGGGTGTTCTCTGGGAAAAAAGGGTGGAGATGGGTCAGAGGAGCTGAACTGGTAAAATGCTAAACTTCATTAAGCTCCGTGTAATGTTATTTACAGTCTTAGTGGAATTAACCACAGCTACTGTGAGGCTGTCTGGAAAGAAATATATTTAATATAATAAAGGCCATTTATACACTTTGCACTGTATTTATAGAAATGGATATTCACCTCTGTTTTCAATAGAGACGTTGTACACCAGATCATTTTCAGAAAAGTTTACATCTACATAAATCTGCATGAATACACTTGTAGAGCACTGTCATGCACACAATGACATTGATGCATTTTTGTTGCTTCTTGTGATGTTTGGGACCCTATAACTCTGTTTCCCCTGAACACAAGCAAGCAAAACAAAAATCTCCAAAATCTTCACTTTGGCTGGAGTTTTCAGAAATAATCAGTGTTAGTGACTTAAACTGGAGTTTTCATGGAAGAAAGGCAAAAACACATGAAAAACTATCAGTTTTTCCAGATACCAGCTACATACACATGGCAAAACTGAAACTCAAAAAATCTGACTTGGTACATGAACAAGCTGTCACACAGACATGATACAGATATCAAAACTTCTATTTGACATGAGATCTAATTTGAAGGTGGGCCACCAGATCACTTTGTACTTAGATCACAAGTACTTTTTAGTTGTCATTCCAATTCTTAGAAAAGTGGTATTACAAGTTTGATATATTTGTGCACTGCCTTTTTTTGAGCCATATCCCTTGATATACACTTATCTAGAAATGTTAATCAAAATAATGTTAATGTTTAGGCAATGGCTACTGCCACAGTACTATGGCATGAAATATTGGTTTGTCTATTGCCACAGAGCCAATCAAATGTTAGCATATGTACTGGAGCCAATCATGGATACTGTTACATGAATTCATTAGCGTCTAGATGCCACAGTACTGGGGCAATTGATGGAAGAAACTACAAATTAGTGATAGTATATAGTATAGAATAAGAATTATTGATCTAAATACTCTGTATGTTGTTTTATGGTGTTCTTTGCTCTGTGCAGTCAGTGAGATTGAAGCTGGAGAAGGTGGGCGGAGCTACATGTTATAGATGCAGCAGTGTGTTGTGTGACTTTTCATTTCTGTGTCAGTTCAGTGTATTGAGTGCTGTGGTCCGAATTCTGCACTGTGACCAGTGGCTGATTTATATCAGTGTGGGATTTTACCTACTGGCACCCTTGGCACCGTAGCCCCCCTCCGTTTGAAAATCTGCAGGAAAAAAAATGCTGCTACAACTGAGAATCAAACCCAAGTCTCCTGCATTATAGTCCTAAATGTTACCAACTAAGCTAAACTTCCAGTGTCTGTAACCCTGACCTATTTGCTATCTGATTGCCTTGGTACTTTTCTGGATCTAACAAGTTACCAGTCTAGACATGATAACGAGGGCACTGATTGACTCTGCGGTAATAGACAAACCAATATTTCGTGCCACAGTACTGTGTCAGTAGTCACTTCGTAATGTTAATCCAGACATTCACTTTATACATATTGCTGTTTGTAGGAACGTACGGTTCCAGTATTTTATTCCCAAGTTGAGGCTCAGTTATCGCCGTCGTAGCCACGAACACCTGACCTGGACTAGGAGTGTCTGCCTGTATCCTCATGTGAATTTGTGTCTCTGTATACATATTGTGTGTCACTCACCTATGCATTTGTGCGCTTTTGCTCAAGAGGACAGTTTTTATTTTGCCTCAGCAGATTCGCTTCAAGCTATGAAGCTCACAGTGACAGAATGCTTTAAACCAGGTTCTCACTGTAGAGGTCTTTGTCTGTCACACAGCCTGCAGACAGAAGCAGAAAAGGCATTACCCAAGGCATCAGTCTATGGATGTGAGTGTGGGTGTGTGTGACAGCTCACGTCCACCCTGGTGACATGCTAGCAGCTAGCCCCTCGGTCGTGCTTTGACATACCTTCAGCTGGGGGAAAGGCAGAGAGGTGTTTATGTGGATGCATATGAGTGCTGATGTGTTATTTAATGTGTCAGAAGGGCGATGTTCAGCACTTTCAAGGTGCTGGGAAGCCTAAAGAGCTTGGCGTTAGCTCGGGACTCTAAGCAGACAAGCCTTCCTGGTGACATGTCCTTGGTTACAAGGTCCATGAGGACTGAAGAGGAAAGTAGGAGGTTTATGCACAAACTTTACTCTGTCATTGACTGACAGAAACAAAAAGAACTGGTTACCATTCATCACGATCACCAGAAAACATGACAATAAACAATACTTACTAAACATCACATAAACAAACTTTATAATTTCAGTTTAAGGATAAGTTTATTTCCTTTTAAGGCTGCAATTCTGGCAGCTCTCTTATATTTACTGTGGTGCTTTTCAGTGTTTGACTGTTAAGTGTGTGTGTGTGTGATGCACTTAAACCTCCCCATTAGAGGCTCTCAGTGCTACACCCACCCAGACAACCTGCAGTTCACATTTTCAGAAATAGAATAGGTTAAGTCTCTCTCAAATTTGACTCACAGAGCAGATGTACGTGCCCTTTGTTGGACGCTTTTACTCTGGGTGGGCCCAGAGGGAATCAACTGTTTCTCTTTTTCTCTCCATCTCCTTTTTCGTTCTTTCTCTCGTTCTGAGGTGAGTGACTGAAGATCTGTATCGGCTTGTGAATGATCAGAGTTCAACGGCTCAGCAGGCTGTCTGAATATACTTACAACAGAAAAAAGATGCTCTGGGGAAATTATTTCAGGTGCTGTATTTTGATATATCTGTTGTACTGTTAAAATAATACACAGTTTCTTTTTGAATCATTAAATATGACCCTGCATGCTTATAAACACAAACACTTTTACAATAATGTCTAAATGTGGAAAACTATTGGTGTCTTGTATATTTTGTGTCTCTTACGCACCTCAGCTCCATGTGTATGTGCACTTGTCATGTAGGTGTGCTGTGTGTGGTCTGTTTGTGTGTGCACTCCATTCCACCTGTCCTATGGGATGTGCTGGTCCGGGCAGTCTAAATTGGAGCTGCTGAAAGGCCCTTGGCACAGATGTCACCAGGCCCGAGTCTTTTCCAGGCTTATCAGATCATGTTCCACTTTAGAGTCGCTTGTTTTTCGTCTCCCTACCTTTCCACTCTTTCCTATCGAACAGGCTTTACCTGTATCAGCACCAAAGCAGATGCCAGGTATCCATCTCTCATTCATTTTAAGTCGGGCCAGCATTCATTCACTGCCTAGCCTGCCGTCGTCTCTTGCAATTTGTGTCTCTCAGAGGCGGTTTGATTTCACAGGATTTCACCCTGATGCCAGGTATTCTTTATACGGAAGCTGAGTGACGTCTCTGGTTCCAGCTAATCACTAAAATCTGTACATAAAGGGTCTTTGTGACTGCATAAATGAACAAGTTGACTCTAAAATTAAAAAAAAAAAACAAAAAAACAAACAAAAAAAACCAAATAGGACAAAACTGAGCTCAAATGAAGATATGAAAACAGGTAGAATGCTTAGATTAAGTCACAGCCTTGGAAAAAAATAAAACTTAATATTCAGAAGTGATAGCAATAATGAAGATAAAGCACATTTAATTTTCTGACTTTTCTCAGACTTCCTGTGTGTTGTTAGAAGTTCGACCTGTGGCACGCTACAGCACAAAAACATCAATCTAGACCTAGTCCATTTCTGACAATTGTAAGTGCCGCACATTTCATATAAATAAATACATACACAGCCCAGTAAGTGCCCATAAAGATGTAAAAATGCAAAAACATTGCACATTAAGTACACAGTTGTTTGGAATTTTACCCTTGCCGCATATGAAAAATGAGACCATGCATGAATTTACAATTCAGATGGGTTTCCTTAGGGATGCCCATTTAAGATGCATTGGTATAATATATTTGTTGTCTTTACCGCTCACCACCACCATTGAACATCATTAGGTAATGCGCACTCACTGGTGGAAGGAGAACTCATGTTTATCATCATTTACTTGGCAAAGAGTCGTTAGCCAGGGCCTTGGGTCGACTTGGTTTTGAACCGGGTGTAGCGTATTACCACCACCACCACTGTGTTCCACCCTGCTTTGGATCTCATATGATCATCTATCATATCAGTTTTACATACTAAAGACCAAGAGAGAAGAACACCATTAGCAACATGCTCAGAGAGGGGTGTGTGTGTGTGTGTGTGTGTGTGTGTGCGTGTGTGTGCGTGTGTGTGTGTGTGTGTGTGTGTGTGTGTTTGGATGGCGGACAAACGTGTGTATGCATGTTGTGTCTGGCGCACTCGCGGCCGTTCACGTCTTTATCCGCTCAATAAGTGCGAATACTTGAAAATCATTTATATGTCTGTTACACTGCAGACGGATAAATAAACAGAGACAGTCTGGGCGGCCATGTTGGTTCAGGGAACATGAGGTCTGTGCTGGATGGATCCCTCCTGCCTGCTGTGAGGGATTATGAGAGTCATTTTCCAGGGTCTTGAGAAGAGGTCTACACAGAATTCAACAATCCCAGTTTTAACTCCATTATACATCTCCCTGTGGGGAGCAAAAGAAAAACCATCCATCATGTTTTGGGTGAAAGACAGAAATGCGAAATGGACAAAATCCTATACTATTATAAAACCTACACCTTTATTCTGTATTGCCTATTGAATATTTCTTTGAAATCAATGCTTGTTAATATTTACTCATGATATCTTTTTTTCCCTTATGCACATGCATTATAGTCTTTGTTTGGAGAGATACAATCCAGTATTATCTGTTCTTAAAAGTACATATGGAACAACACCCCTGAATACGCAATCATTTTCAGTAGATATAGAAGTTGTTCATGGATATGTTAGGGTTTGGATTAAAATGATCAACTTATATGAAAAGTAAACCAAAAAAAAGTCTAAACACTACCTTGGAGGCAGTCGTGACAAAAAATAGTCATGTGTACCCATTTTGTTTTTCCACAGGGGCAGAATGGAAATATTTTCTCTCAGAATAATGGGGACATGCATTTGACATGGCACTGCATGCTCAATTTAAAAACAGTTTCCTGTTCTACACTACTTTTTACACTGCTTGTGTTGATAATTGAATTAGACATTTAAAACTATTACGATACTGCAATTAGAGATTATTTAATTCCCTTTTATCAGAGGGCTCTTTAATTTACACAGCCCACTGTCATTATGATCCAAACACAGAGAGAATGCCATTAGTGCAGCCTGCATCTCTTAATCCATAACAATTTTTGTACCCTCTAATTGCACTAAATTGCTTTTTTTTATCCCTCTTTTATGTTATATTTTCCTCATTATTTTATTGTAATAATAAATGTGTCACTTCAGCTCATTTGAAAACCAACTAAATATGATTACATGAGGCGTAAAAACAAAAAAAAGCTCCTTTTTAACCTGATATCCATAAAATACTGCTCAGAAACTGTCACCCTTTCACCTTCTCTGTACTTTAACTCCATGCCAGGGATTCTACACCTCTGTCTCCTCGCACAGACTTTCTTTTTATTTTGTTTCTCTTCTTCTTATCATCTCCCTCTCCCCCTCTAACTCGTCGCTGGCCCGCCACAGAGCTTCTCCCACAGTGGGTAATGTGAATGGACTCAGTCTCCCGGGTGTCACGGCCCCCTCTCTAGCCTCGCAGGCAAATCTGCGGCAGCCGCTCAGATGGGAACAGCACACATGGAGTCTACAGCAGTCTGTAGGGGCAAAGAACAGAACGATGTGAAAGGACGATGATGGGTTTCGTCTTGGACTTGGAGGATTGTATCGCCTGCTGCACGCCGAGCACAGTGGAGCAGGGAGCAGGCTGCCTGGCCAAGGCAGAGCGTTCTTGACAGTGCTTTGTTTTGAATCCACAAGGACTTGACATATGCCTCAAATCGTTTGCTCTCACCACGCTGCAGATCCATGCTCTGCCGTGATTGGAGACAGGGCCCTGCTGTCTACTGCCGAGGTTGTGTGCCATAAAGATGTGCACTCAATTTATGTGTGTGTTGTCGTGTTTGGAGCGAATGCGTGTGTTTCGTGTGTGTGTGATGGGGAGCATAAACAGCAACATCCGACAGTGCTGTTGCCTGCTTCACTGCCTATCTGTCTTTGTTCAGTTTCCCTTCATGGGGCAGACTCCGCTCTCCAAAGTAAAACACAGTCAACATCGAGTTGACAAATAAAAATGTCCAAATCAATAACCCCTGACCTTTTTCAGTCTAACTCTTCCCCTTTAGAGCATTTGGAGTCTTTTCAAATCAATTTCACCTTGAGTTCGGGGATGTAAAGTAGGCAGTTTACCCCCGAGTTGATTCACCGAACATACTCAAGATAACTTCTATGCTAATTTATTTTCTTCAGCCTGCATGACCTGTTGAGACCCCTATGTACCTAATCTTATCCACGTTGTAAAAACTAAAACACCACGTGACCCAGGTTAATGTATCAAGTGTAAAAATATTCCAAAATCTACTCTCTTATGATCATGACTGTTATTTTTCTCTCCAGTCAAAACTGTAAAAATGTAACGGCCTTCTTACATTACCTGTTTTTTGTGCACATACATGTGAGCAAAGAACACATACTATATGTGTGTGAGACTGTTTCTGCCCAAGTGTGTTTGTATATTGCATCAAAAACCAAGAGACTTTGGTTTCAGCCAATATAAAATAGGTCAGTTCTCCGAGCTTCTGATCACTAGAGCATGGTCACAGCATTTCATGCTACATTAGCCTGGTTTTAAGACCCAATCTGCCTCTATTAATGTTTTATGCTTAATTTCATGGAGGTGAGGACTGGCTGATGTTGCTTGGGCACCAAACTATTACCTGGTAGCAGAGTGAGTGGCATGGGTGAGTGGGCTTAGCACAGGCTTGAAAACTGAATACACAGCATGATTCAGCAGAGATGAATTGTTGTGAGCATCTTCCTGATATACAGTACATACAGTTGATCATACTATTTTATGCTATTTAATATAGAGCGCATTTAGTGAACTTGGGGGGAAATAAATTGCAAATACTTCTTATTTTAGTAAAAAAAAAAATCTGAGGTATGATGCTGGCAAGGTTGGGTTTTTCCAATTTTTGTTCCATCATTGCATGTCATCCTCACCTCATTGCATCCAAAACCATGTATACTGGATGAAGAGGAAAATGTATGTTAATAAATCCCACATAATATTAAAAGGAAGAAGTATTAACAGGAAGAACCATGCAGAAATATTCTCTCATGGTTCAGAAGGTAAGGTGAATAAAACACATTTAACCTGCATGCCGTGAAGTTTAAGTTGCTGCTGTCACAGCACACCGAAGTGGTGAGGTGCAGCGCTGCATAATAAATGATTTGCATTGCCCTGGAGCAAAGTGCTAATCAAGGCTGTCCCCTAACTCCAATCTAATTGTCCACATCCAGCTGATCAGGCATAGGAGGCCTTTTTACCAAGCACTTACTGCGATCATTGATTTGAGAAATGATTCAGTGGACTGTACTAACTCAGATATGATTGGGTGGGCATTTAATAGCATTTGGGGGATGGTCTTGTCGATGTCTGCTGCAGCGCTAATTGTAGCTAATTTACTGTGAAGCTTATCCCAAGCTGCAGTTGTGGGGGTGCAGCCATAATGGTTTTTATGCTCTCTGTTTATTGATGGAAGAGAAAGAAACAGTAGTGCAAAAGGGGGGATCCAGATATTGTGATTGTGTGCATTAATGTTTCTAATTTTAGAAAATTAAAAATGCAACAAGTCTTTGGTTGATATTTCTTGGAGGATAAAATCCTGCAAAATGTAAATATCCATAACAAACCCCATAAAGGATTTTCTGTATTATTATTTAGAGTGATATAGATAAAGAAGCAGTTATGTGATTAAATTTTATTATACGTTACCTGTTAAATGAGACATATAATGGAAAAGTAACACTACACTTGCTATCCATGACATACACAGTCCCATGTTTTCTCAAGTAAAAAGCCCAATGCATGCAAACCTTACACAAACATCCTGCGAATGGCCTTCTTGTTGGATACTTATTAATCTTCCCAGCCCATGCCATCAGCTTTAAGTCTGTCTAATGACTCGTAACGAAGGCAGTGCTCTGTTCTTAATGTGGGCCTACTGGGATCACCCCATACTCTACCACCAGGCTGTCCACTCATCAGTTCCAAAGGACAACCTTTCCTTCCCCTTTCAAAACATGCTGTACAGACCCCCTATTGTTTTGACAATTAAGGATAGAATTCTTTTTCGGTCTTGATTCCTGTTCTTGGCACATTCCTGTACTGTAAACATGGAAATGGAGGTAAAACAGGAATGGGAAGCGCTCAGTGTGTCAGGATCTGATGTTTGTTAGAATTAAACCATCATCTGTCATCTGTGCTAACTGACTGATGCACTCAATCATATCCTAACTTAGTCTCAAACACCTCTTTCTTCTCACTTTCATCCATCCAAAAGAAAAAGTCTTATTATTGCTTCAGTCACTCTCTAGGCGAACTCGTCACCTCTATGTTACCTCTGGGTTTGCCCCCACTCCAGGCCCTAGCTCTTTTCCAGGCCGCATTATTCCATTTAAACTTCAATCCTATTTACGGCCTATCCTTTCCCCTCACCCGCCTGGGGCTATCAAACTATTCATCCAGCGGACTTCGTGTCACCCGGCCCTGTCATAAAAGCCTCTGTTGGGATGTGAGCTGGAGACTTGTGTGTTTGCATGTGTGGTACAGACGAAAGGTAGAGATGTATGAGTGGTCATGTTTTTAAGCTTGTGTCAGAAACAAAGGGTTTGTGTGTTTATTTGTGGTACAATAAACGAATGAAGCGTGTGTGTTGCAGTGATTATTTGCTTTGTGAAGTTTGTTAGACCGCTCATGTTTTAAATGATATGTGAAGTGATGCATTTCTCCACTAACTTTGCATCTGATTCCTACTCATTCAGGTGTGAAAGCCCAAATCTGCTTGATGAAGATTTAATGCTTCCTTGAAATGCTTCCTATCTTACTTAACAGCAGGTGGCCTTTTGTGTTCTAACTCCCTGACAAAAACAAAGCTGGTGTTACATTTAGGAAAATCTAGGATTCTTGCATGGCACTATTTGGATACATGTCTTTTACTGTCTGTATTGTCAAATATGCAGACATTCTTTAAAAAAAAAAAAAAAAAAAAAAAGCCGTCATGCATACATAGTAACAGAGTTTGAGAGTGACTTTGCTGTCAAGCGTCTTTCAGTAGTTTATCAAGTGAAAGGCAGACATGAGGCGGCAAATATGTTTGAAAGTGGCACTGTGGAATGATTTGATGCAGAGACAAATGGTGCAGGTAGACAGAGATGTGAAGTCCAAAGCCGATTGTGGGGGTGAGAGAAAGTGTGAGGTTACAGAGAACAAGGACAGACACAGTACACTGACAGAAAGAAAGTGACTAAGAGAAAGCAACAGAGCACACAGTACAGGAGAGTTTCAACATGAGCTGTCAAAACGTGGCGTAACTTCCCCTTTGACTTCCTCCCTCATCCCAATTTGTGCCATAGTGGAAACTCCTGGATCAGCAGAAAGGAAAAGAGCTCAGCCGGAGAAGAGGCAGGATAAAAGATATGCCCATCACCGTCCTCCTCTCCCTTGTTTTTGTTGTTGCTTGTTGTTGTTTTCTCTTTGTCTTTTACATGGTGTCTCTCACCAATTAGTCTGGAGGATGCACTCTAATGGGGCGCTGCAGCGATGTTTCAGGCGAGGCTCTTTGGTGTGCAGGAGTCAAGGGGTGCGGGTGATAAGACAGGCAAGATGAGGGATAATGTGAGATAGATTGACAACCACAAGAAGGCATTAGGCAAATGGCATCATTAAAAAGTGCAGTTACCTGGGCCAGGCTTCATGTGGCGTCAGATGAGAGAGGAAGTGGGAGAAGGGGAAAGGGGGAAAGACATCGAGGCTTTGCGCCCCCAGCTTTGCTGCTCTGGTAATTTTGATCTTCTCGCTCTTCTTCTTCTTCTTCTTGTTTTAATATCCTCCATCACTTGACTTTCAGGCGTGCTCATAAGAAGCAGACCAAAGGAAAGGTGCTGTGTTCTCTCTTTGATGCCAGGATGTGTGTCTGTGTGTGCATATATGTGCGCTGCCATAGAACGCAGAGATTCTAATGAAAACAAATGAAGAATTTAAACAAACAGCTAACGCTATTTCAGAAACATGTGAGGTTTTATTGGTTGATTTATCAAATGCTAATATTAAATGAGATCACCAACGTGTATGACTTTGTCGTGCTGATAAACAGGTAATGAAACGACTAGGATTTTACTTTGAGTTCAACACTGTTTAATTTTAAAATTTAGAGACTGTTGTTAGATTCCAAAAGGTGATGAAGTTTCGCCCACAGCGTCTAACAGTACAATCAAAGCCAACTACAGTGTGTATCCTAAGTCCATGCCACTGTATTGTATGTATGTGCAAGCTGGTTTTTGGTCATGTAATGTGTGTGTTCTAGCGACGTATGACCGTCCTCTGTTGGTGCTCTTTGTAAATGGCAGCACAGGCAGCCAAGGAGAAAAGGGAATGTGAAATCATTTGACTGCAGAGATTCCTGCTGGGATGCCTCTGGCAGCTGGTCTCTCTCTCACACATACACACACACACACACACACACACACACACACACACACACACACACTCACTGTATTTTATGTTCAGACCACTGTGTTATTGAAATATTATCTCTATAACTCAGTTTACTTCGCGCAATATACAGTATACTGTAGTAGCAGCTGGTGTAGAAACTCCATATCTTGCATAATGAGGCCTGCTGCAGCATGAGTGACTACCCTAATGCTCAGTGC
Organism: Sphaeramia orbicularis; assembly: GCF_902148855.1. Taxonomy (NCBI): domain Eukaryota; kingdom Metazoa; phylum Chordata; class Actinopteri; order Kurtiformes; family Apogonidae; genus Sphaeramia; species Sphaeramia orbicularis. Next base: position 25,102,734 of record NC_043976.1, on the reverse strand, counting down.
ATTGTAACTGAAAAACCATTTTACATGAGTAAATGTTGTTGTCAGATGATTTGTTCTGCTTTCACACAGTTAAGGATTCTTTAGCTACACAGTAAAAATATATATAGGAGGTGTCAGACAGAGGGAACTTTACAAACTTACAAGTCTCTATGAGCTGTGACTGGGGAAAGTTGTTCATTGTACAAATATACAAATAACACGAAACAAATTAGCGATGCTGTGTGTGTGTGTGTGTGTGTGTGTTTGTGAGTGTGTATGTGCATCTTTGTCACTTCCAGAGGTGTATGCCTGCAGATGAAACTATTTTCTCATTCCAAACACAAATTGGATTCCAGCACTGAGCATAGTCCAAGAAGGGAGAAATGCCCCCCTCCTGATTGTCAAAAACACACTACTTGCTTGTTCTTGGGTGCAATAGACCAATGAATGAATAATGAAATAAATAAAATCAATGCCTCACACATGTTTCAAATCCATAAACCTATCTAATCGGCACGGCAGAGAAATGGAAAGCAGTTGAGGCCTCACTTTCTCAGCGTTCCACCATTATGTAAATTGAAGCCAATCAAAGTGCCGCCACGGAGAAGCTTTGTAATAGAGCGTTGATTAGCTAGGCGGCTTTGAATCAGCCATAAAAAGAGTCATATAAATGGGTAAATTCAGCCTGGCATAATTTAGCCCAGTGAACTTAATTTGACTCTGAAGTCACACTGTGTTATACATATGAACATTACGGTAACTGTCAATGTTCAGCTAAAATTTATCTTCCATCTTTGATGTTATTAATGGATCTGATGCTAATTCACTTAATTCAGACTTTCACATTAATCTAAGTCTGTATAACGAAAAATGGGCCCCTGACAATTTTAGGGAGAATTTTTAGGGAATCTCATAAATATCCCACTAAAAGGTGTGTGAAGGTAATGGTTTCACTTTCTCTAGTTTTCTGTATAGTTTCTGTATACAAAAACGTTTACTGAACAAAGCACATGAAAGCGTCAGACAGAATATGAAGGTTAATAGATGTGTCAGTAACTAAACAAGTCCAAACAAATACACTATGTAGAACTACATTACCCTTGAATTGTTGAAATGCTGTAAATTTCTGCCAAAATGCATTAAAAACGTGTTTTACTGATGAAAAGAAAAGAACAAAACAGATATATGTTAATAGAAATGGATGTTAGTTTTTACTTCCACTACTTCTGCTTCTTGTCTACTAACTCTATTAACACGCTCCCTTCTTTCTGCCCTTGTTTGTTTTTATCGTCCCTTCTCGAGTCAAAGATAGGTCTGGCCTGTTTGTGTGTCCTTGTGTGTCCCTCTGTCTCTGCCAAAGACATGTCCATGATTAGAAATAGGTGAGTGAGCACTTCCTCTAGTTGTGTCCCCTCTGACTTGCTGTTGTCCTATTTAGTGTTGTTAGCCAACGATATAACTCTGGCGTTTCCCCTTGGTGACAGTAAACTGCTGTTTCTGCCGACCTTGTTGCACACTGAGGCAGGTTGCAGTTTATAGTTTGGTCTTCTGTGGATGTACCTGGTGTATGTGTGTGTGTGTAGAGGAGGCACTGAGGTTATCATATGTTTATGCGTTTAAATATACAATGCCACGACACAGTAAAGAGCTACATTTGCCAAACATTGCTGTCTACATTATTACTAAGCATTGTTTCACGTAATAAAAAACAAAACAAAAAACAAAACACAACATGATCCAACATGAACATGACCTAAACTAGAAGGGAACAGCCCTGCCCTCTACCGAGTCAATTCTTCATGGCCTAAATTATACGAACACAAAATAAATCATAAATTATGATCGTTGTTGCCAGTGACTGACTGTAACTGACTGTTATCATGGAAATAAAAGACTTAGGGCCTAATTTACTAAAGGTTTGTGCGTGTAAAAACATGCGCAAACTTGACTGTGCATATAAAACACGTTGAAGCTCATCTGCTAACAGGACGCACTAAGGGTTGTGTCTCTCAAATGGGCAAACAAGCTCACACAACTCATTTAGCATGTTTGCCTTGATGAATATGCCATGGGGTGTTTCTGGGAGGAGTAGATGCAAATATTTATTTAGCGTGTGCAATGTGATTTACCAAACCTGAAACTGATTGTGGGGGCTGATTTGGTGTCTATATTTAGCACATCTGAAAGGCAGGTTCTAACTGGCACAGCCTCGTGCAGAACTGGCTGCAGTTGTGGCAAGGAGGCGGCATAGGCACAACCAAAGGCAACGCAGAGAACTAATCTTTTCTGTTCATATCAACATTTTTGGAATGACAGTAAAAAAAAAAAAAAACTGAGATGTATGGCCTACCATTTTAGAACTTCTAGATGAACTAGGGGATGATCTGGGACCAGTCACAAGGAGGAATACCTTCTATGACTAAACTCCTCCAGCGTTACATTTCCTTGTGTTTGGATCATTCTAGCACACTGTTGCCATAAGCGTATCCCAGAGCAGTTTTTGCAGCGTACTGTCTCCATGACGACAACCAGTCACACACGCAAAATCCTCATTTAAATAGGGCGGTCTTTGAGACTTTGCTGCTGTTGTTATTTGCACTAGCAATCTTAGCTGATCACCCGTGACATGCTGTAAGGTGGTTAGTTTGTATGTGAGATGATCAGTGGAGGTGATAGAGTAGCCAGAACTAAACTCTACATATGTACTGTATGTCAACCAAAGAAATGCGGGTAAAAACATTAGGCATGGAATCCAGTTCCAGATGATGGACTGGAAGGAGGCCAAGGGATTTTGGAGACCCAAGTCATCAAGTATTAAAGCAGTGGCGATTTCTCATAGACTGCAAGGGAAGCCCAGCTTCCCCTAAAATTACGAAAATTAAATGGCTAAACATGTACGGTTGTGCTGACATTTTATTGACTACAAATGTGTTAGAACACGTTCATCTCACAGACGAGTTTGTTCAGAATCAGCTTTATCACAAATCAACGGACTCGATGTTGTTCACTTCTCATACATTCCCGTTGCGCTGTTTTCTCATTCGATCTCTGCTCAGTGCATTTGCCCGTAGACACTTCAATGGGACTGAGTGGAACAGTTTTTTTCATCGCCTCAAAATTGGACAGTAATTGGATAAATGCCCTGATGTTGTCCCGCCCCTGGATGCCCGGTGTCTCTGGGGGTGAATGGAGCTGTGGGCGGAGCTCTGCCGGGCTGGACACTGGGATTGGAGGATCGGTCAAAAGGCTGAATCCCATTTGATTGACAGCTAGTTTGAGATCTACTCCTTCACTGACACAGTTCAGTTTAATACTGTCGTGCATTCTGCTGTGAAATCGAGAGAGAAACCACTACGAAATTACTTGTTCATTTCTTGCACTGTAAATAAAACACAGTCATTGTACTTCCTTGTTTCAATTTAACATAATTTCAGCGTTTTCTTGTTTACTTGGTATGATAAGGTCACTGACCATTTTCTTTTAAAGGAACGGAGGGCCAAATTTATGTCTAAATAACTTGACATTTTTTTGATGTAAGCCAACAATGAGCTTCCCCTCTCTGAAAGACGAGCAGCAGCCACTGTATTAAAGGATAAAGACAACAAAGATTCGGAGAGATCTTTGCTGCATGTCTCCCAGTGCTGTTTGAATAAAGACTGACCAACAGAAGATTAATGAATCAGTGTCTTTTGTTCATCACATCCAGAAGCCAATCCTGTTACATGCAAATCAATAGCACACACTTTTTTTAGTATGAGCAAGCAAATTTGCGCCTGTAATTTTCGATCTTAGTAAATCAGGGCCTTAAGGTCTTCACCAGGAGCACTTCATCATGTCAGGCTGTCATGACAACTTTCACAAGCATCTTATTCTTTTTTTATGATTTTGCACCATGACTGAAGGTGACAAGCAAACAAGTTGTACGTAAAAGACATCATGGGATCACAACAATTGTAGTGAACTTGTTGATTTTTGGCAACAAACACAAGATAAACATTGAAGGACAATGTTTCAGGGCAACATCGGCAAACAACTTGGAACAGGAAATTATGGCGCTCATATAGCATTAACGTGAGTGCACTGTGTGTGTCCTCCCACCCAGATGCTACATGTGGACCCAAAGGAACAAACGACATCAGAGCAGATAGACTAAATCTACACTGACTGAGGCTCCAGGTGATGTTGGATTCCATTTCTCTCTATTACCATTGTGTCACACGGCCTTGGACCTTGTACTGAACAAGTGCTACAACTGTTTCTATTCCTAAAATTTACCTATGGTATGAATAATTTTGATAAGAAGTGTTTGTGGGTAAGTATAGAAAGAAAAGAGCAAATTTCTGATGCCTTTTAAAAAGAGCTTTCAGTCTATCATCATGAAAATATGGCACTGCCGCTACACACTGAAAAATGAATCGATTGAAAATTCTGTCTTTTACAGGGCCTCCAGTCTATGGAACAAGTTACCTTCATACATCAAACACACTAAAAGCTTACATTCATTAAAAAAACAAACAAACAACAAAAAAAAAAAACATTCAAACGGGAACAGCAAATGATTGTTTTCAGTCTCAGAATCCAGTTTGCTGTAAAGGCAAAAGTTAAAATGTTTTAGATGATAACAATGAATTGTAAATTTGTTTTTATTTATGTATGTATTTTGTAAACTGTATTTGTATTTTAACAGACCCCAGGAAGAGTAGCAACCACTACAGTGGAAGCTAATGGGGATCCATACTAACAATAAACAATAAACTGATGTTGATTCAGACTAAACAATATTAGCAAATCATGAAAATCAAAAAATGAAAATGTTTGCATGACAGGCAATTAGAGGGATAGACAGACTAACACACAGGAGTGATCCCCTAAGTTCCTTTGGTGGAAGTCATAATAAGTAATAAGTCAGAAAAAATGTACATGTGTCACTGTACTACTTGGCTTAACTTTGCATTGGAGTCTGTTTTTGTGCAGGTGTGCAATCATTTGCTGACATGGGTCTTTGCTAAACTAACATGTCTTTGTAATTTTTATTTCTATTGTAACAACCACAATAAAATAATAAGTAATTTCTATGTTGAGAATTCAGATCTGTTTTTCTGAAAAAAAATTATTCTACATTGCCTTTTGGACCAGGAGGAATAGTGTACAACCGTAGCACCCTTTAGAAAAGCAGCATCCAAAAATGACCAACTTCAAGGAAAACACACACATACACACATGATCATGCACTTGTCATCTATATATTGAACCTTTAACTAGCTAAACTAAAATATCACCATAAGTTCACCCTATTTATTGGTCTTAAACAGTTGTGCAACAGGTTTATATTATTTTCTCACAGTCTATAACAGATTATCGTCCTATTTTTCTTGCACAGTCCTGAGTGTATAACATTCCTTAGCTGAGGCTGACTGGTAGGTAGGGCAGTGACAGTGCATATCTATTTCAGTGAGTCCTTGCCTCTTTTCACCTGGCATCTGGAGAGCTTTGTCTCATTGCCTATATAAAGCCACTTTGTATGGATTGTGCATATCTGCAGGCGGCACACCTTGCTGTACACATATCATTTGGTCTACAGGCAACAGACCCAGAAGCAAGCAGGAATTGTACACTGCTACACACACACACACACACACACACACACACACACACACACACACACACACATACAGATACATATTTGCCTCCTGAGGTCTCGTCTTCTCTCTTTCATCTTTTATTCAAAAGTGCTGAGCAGGAATGAAACAATTGGACAATCCAGACAGAGTGACGAGAGGGGAGGGGAGCGCGTTGTTGTTGCTGAAGACACATTTGCGTACTCATCTTTTTTTCTCTCTCCTCTTTGCCTGCTGCTGGCAGGGGGGCTCTCTAATCATGTTTTTAGTAGTGTTTACTAATGTTTCATTCATTAAGCGTCAGCAGCCACAGGAGAGACATCATCCATCCACCAAAGTGGAGGTTATTATCGCCTTAAATCATCTCACAGTGTACCTGTTTGGGTGGCTGTCACAGGCCGAGGGAGGCCAGACCCCCTGAGCCCCTGAGGGAGGGAGGGAGGGAGGGAGGGAGGAGGGAGGCTGTCATCTACATCCCACCTCTTTCTTTCTTTCTTTCTTTCTTTCTTTCTTTCTTTCTTTCTTTCTCTGTCACATTAATTCCCTCCTTAGTCTCATTAAAACACAAATAAACAGTGCGCGAGTTAAAACTGTATTAAGTGAGCGACTAAAACTCTATGTATCAGCCATTCAAAGACTTTCTTCCCATTGAATGTTTCTTGTCTAAGCTGACGACTGTCCTTGCAGCGACCACTATGCTTTGTCTCAGAATCTGCCCTCTAGCAATCACACATATTCACACACACACCCTTCCCCTCTTTCTCACCATCTCTATTTTGTTCTCTCATCCTCCCTTTCTTTCTTCCATTCTCTCTATTCATCTCTGCCTCCCTCTCCCTGTTTCTCTCCCTGCAATCCTTCACTTTTTGCTGCTCAGCACAGCAATTATCGCCCAACCTCGCTTTGCGGTGACCTCTGAGATGATTAAGTGAGATTACCTGTACAGTACTTGTGGCGAGAAGCATGCTGTGAGACAGTTTGTATATATGTGTGTGTGTGTGTGTGTGTGTGTGTGTGTGTGTGTGTGTGTGTGTGTGTGTGTGTGTGTGTGGAGGATACAGTAGCTACAGTCGTCTTTAGCCACAGGGCAGGTGAGCCCCTACAGTGTCTGTATGGCTCGCTGGCTGCTTAGAGTATGTAACAGTGATTTGTAGCCTGGCATACAAATGCAATGCTTATCATCTGAGGCCTAAATGAATAAATCAGTGTGAAAGAGACAATAAAAAGCACCATAGAATAGAATAGAGTAGACTGTTGTGTTCACATAGTTTTAGGCATGCAGTAGTTGAAATTCAGTTATGTTTTCGCTAATGCCCAGTAAGGACACAAATTAAGTACCAGGTGGACCAAGAAGTATATATATATAAATATAAATATATATATACACTGATGTAACTTCAGTCCAAAAGAAGTCCGCACACACCCTAATTTGAGAGTCCATGTCCGTACTTGGGCGGTTGTTGGTCCCCCACTTTCATTACAATATGCGTCTCATTAGGTGTCCGTTGCTCAGCACCACCTCCGGGTGGAACTTACACTAATGAGGACACTACATCTAACGAACATCCTCCTCCCTCTGTCCTTAATTACAGTGCCGTGCCTCTCCCTGAGCCAACACAGCACCCAGAGTTGCAGCAAAAACCCTGCTGAAACACAAGCACAACAAACCTCTTTGTCCCCAAGAGCCGAAATAGAAGACACATGTCCGTGTCCGCTGTACTGCCGCGCCATGTTTAGAGGGTGTAGCAGTGAGGCATGTGTGCGTGTCTTTGTGTAAGGAAGTGGGTGTTTGTTCATTACACGGTGAGCTGTGCTATTATTTGATATTAGTTGAAACAAGCTGTAGGCTCCTGGGTAGCTTGGTGATTAAACATGCAGTTACAAGCCCATGCGTGACGCGTGGTGCGTCAGTGGATAATGGCTTAACAAGGAATATAATGACTGATACACTCACTATTTACATACAGAAGCAGCTACTATAGATGTGCCTTTTTGCTGTACAGTAAAAGAGTCCTCGCTTACCAGCTGTGATCTGAAAAAGGGTAAAGTGTTATAATGCAAAATAGGATAACTCCAGGCACAACTTCAACATCTAGAGCGCCTGCTTCACTTTTAATTTAAGAATGAACATGCCATAAAATAAATGCACACTGGCATTTATATGATGGTGAAGGAAGGCTGATTCAGAACAATATGCTACAATAGTTAATAATACCTTCAGTGGAGGCATGACGGCTCTGTCAGTTTTCCGTCTAACTTGATTTGCAGACATGAGCTTTGTTTTATTAAAATCAAAGCGTAAAACATTCTTCTTCTTGTGACCTACATGTTACACAACAGCATAGACACAGCGAAACTTTTTGCTAGACTTTATGGGCAATAATATATAAAACGGCACAGTAATTGAAATTCCTGCCTTGTGATTCATTTAATCATTTAACTGTTTGTAGTGATGTTAAGGCCTTGAAAGGATGAGATGCAGCTAATCCTCAGTAAAAGGCTTTAATTATAAACAGAGAATGCTGTCCGATAGCGGTATAATCTCTAGCCAAAATAAGACTTGCTAATTGGACATTTTGAGGATCTGAAGACCTCCAGTATCGTTCCGCACGGACATGGTTTCAGGCCTACATTTCACATGTGCACTCAGGGCTAGTGTGTGCAGATTCATAACAATTTCTCAAAGATTGACCCATGGTCGTGGCCATCGGCTTCTCCTCCCTCTCAGGCTTAACGAGAATGTGAGGCTACTAATTAGAGCAAAGGGGAGAGCTAAGTATGCCTCAAACTTTTGGACCCATTTTCCTCGTTCTCTTCTTCCTCTCTGGGGATGTTCCCTCATGGCTGAATTAAGCTGGGCTGAGTTCACCCGGCCATGTACAGTCAAATCCTTCCTGTGTCTTCAACCCCCTCCCTCCCACCCACGGAGTTGATTCATTTAGTATGTGGGCCAAAACCAGTTATTAAAGCATCCTTTCATTCCTCCTTCCAACCCTTCCATCCTTGACTTCCCTCGCCGCTCTCTGTCTCTCTTTATTCCCTTTTTCTCCCTGTGTCTGCGATACCAAGGGCACCCACAGCTTATAATAAAAGGCATAGGATTTTAAATTAGAAATTAATTTGGATAATTTGTCTCCAACGAGCACCCTCCTCCTGCCGTTACTGCCAGAAATATGTTAATATATCACATTAAGTAATTTCTGGGCTCAGATACACATGCTTATGGTGGGAGAGAGAGAAAGAGAGACAGGGAAAGAGAGAGAGCACCCATCAAGGTTGGATCTCTAATTAGTTAGGTTGGCTCTCTGGGCATGCTCAGTGCAGATCCTGCTCACGTCGTACTCGTGTCACTTATAGCACCTTGGAATCAGAGATGACAAGCTTAATATTGCAGAGGGTGGTAGCCGTACAGGGAGACAGGACTGAGGAGGAAAAAGAGAAGAGAGAGGAGGTGAAATTGGCAGAGGAGAGATTAAAAAGCAGTGTAGAACATTTCAGTGACAGATAAGCCACTTTTTCCACATTAGGAAGCAAATGTTTCTGGTTTAACGTGGCCTCCTTATTTGAGTACTCTCACTGTGTTTCCCTTCGAGCCAGTAGAGGTACAGTATGTTGGTTTTAACCTAATACTGTCACTAATACTGATACTTAAGTCTATTCAGCAGAAGCAGGTGTGAAATTATATGTTAACCAAATCAGAATATATTTTATTTTTATAGTACTGGCCTGTAAATTATTGTATTGACAAAAAAAAGTACAATATCGGCAAAATACTTGTACCTCTTCTTATGAAATGATTGTGACAATATGATTCATTCTTGATAGATAAAGTGTGTAATCATTGCACCAATTACTGATGTGTATAAATAGGAATAAAAAGAAGAATATTAAGATTTGAAAGATTTATTATTGTAAAACCCTTAACAGATAATGTTCTGCACAGAGTGCTACGCAATAAAACTAGAGCATTTGAACAAATAATAAAACAACTGAAGCATAATAAAAAAAACAGTTAAATACATAATAAAATACATAAAAATAGACAGAGAAGCAGAATAAAAAACGTCAGTCATATAACCCTTGTTTTATTAAATACATTCTGAAATAAATAAGGTTCAGGAATGTACCTGAAAGCAAAATTTTTCCAAGCTTATGGACACCAGCGCATGTCAAATAAAAGATTTAACTTAAGCTTTGTTCAGTCACGTTCATCATCACAACAAGCATGACTGAAAAACTGTCACAAGAGAAGAGAAGTAAATTTTACTGAACTCACTGCATCCGAAAAATTAATTTAAATAAGAGCATTGACTGATAACAACATCTACAAGTAAGTATCATGTATGGTTTGTGTAAATGAGAGGATAATATTATGGTACAAATGTAATGACTGTTGTATATCTGAGAGAAACATGTGTTACCATTTCGAGCGTGAACTGGAGTTTTCAGTTAAAGATAAAAAAAGGTAATGAAAAGGAATATATTTTATTTGTTTGTGCATACCATCCTATGTTCATACAAATGTCTGATCACCTACTGTAGACCTTAGGTGCTCCACTATGTCTGTGTGTGTGTGTGTGTGTGTGTGTGTGTGTGTGTGTGTATATTTCAGCCAAAAGCACTACTGTATATTAGAGTATTTCCGTGCTCTGGTGAACTAAATCATTTCCCCTCTATGCAGAAAACTGAAAAAAGATGGACATAATACGCTTTGCTACTGCTGCACACGCTGGGAATTGAATGAGGAGAGAAATGTCATGGCAGCAATGGGGGTGGAGTGTGTCGGGTGAAAGTGGAGTGTATGTGTGTGTGTGAGTGTGCGCACACGTGTAAGTGACTTCAACCTGAGATCAACTACACATTAAGAAGTGCCCTGTGGGTAGTTTAACAATGAGAGAGCAGGCTGGCTGGGAAGAAATATGCATCGCAGTGAGACAGAGAGAGCGGTAAGGTGATAGACGCACATATCATGCTGTGCGTTTTGACCAAACACTGTTTAATCTGTTATGGATTTTCTCGCCCTCTCTCTCTGTCTCTCTCTCTATCTCTCACCCCGTATGCTTGACACTCTTTATTTGACTCTCCTCAGGTCTAGTGACTTGCCATGCCTCGTGGCCCATGATTAAACAGTGTGTCATGATTCAAAGTCAAATCTACCTTCACAGTGCAGCGGGAAGCTGTCATCTTGCATGTTTTAGGAATCAAATTAGTTTCAAGAATCTCCTGTAGAAGTGTGCCCCCCCTCCCCATGCTGGCAAATCATTGCACTTAGTCAAATGTTTTCAAGAGGCACCCAGAGGATTCTTGTTGGAGGGTGAAAAACATAGCATTCCCAATTACAAATTTTCTTTGAATCCTCAATTGTGGAAAGACAAACTACAGTTAAAAAGGATTCCAAAGCATCTTTTGCATTATTAACAACCATGATGTAACCACTAAACAACTTTTAAGAGGGGGGGCAAGCATACAATTAGGCAACCGTGGCTCATCATGAGAAAAAAAACGGTGCAGATAATGCATTTCACAAATGTTTAATTAGACCGTATTAATTAAAGGCTTTCCTCTTCCCTTTCGCTTTCTTTTCTATCTTTTCCTCTCTCCCTTTCTTTCTCTCCCCCCTTCCCTCTTTCTTTTTGTGATAGATCTGCAGCGTGACCCCCAGTTAATTGAAACCCAGGAGACTCTTCTTGCATAAAATCAGATTTATCTATCCATAAAAGGATTTCGTTAAAAATAGTCTAAATCCAGTGGCTCACAACTAAAAGCCTGCAGCTACCGAGGCGAGCCTGGCTCCAACCCCTTTCGCCCTCTTTCAGTCGCCACGGTGAAACAAGTGCTGCCTACTGCTAACTAGCTGGGGACCCATTAATTAATTGCAGGAAAACACAGACATTATGTCTATGGGGCACGTTTTTTTTTCCTCCCCAAAAGAAAGAAATCACTGTGTGTGTGTGTGTGTGTGTGTGTAGGTGTGTGTGTGTGTGTGTGTGTGTGTTGTCCCTCATCCACAGCTCCTCTGAACTGTCTCAAATGTCCCCCAGACTATAATAAGAGGAAAGTAATGATGGGCCGTAGTGATAATGAAATACCATGCATCAAACAAAACACACTGATTCTATAGGACAGGTCAGATGAATTACTGCCAGAGTGGCCGATACACAGACAAGTGTTTCTGTTTTTTAGTGTTAAAATGAATTTGTTTGAAGACCAGTATTTAAAACTTTTGGTAAGAAATAACTCTGTTTGATATGATTACAACACTGCAGTACAAAGTTTAGCAGTTATAATGTTTTTGAGATTATATATTAGGGTTTCCTGGCTGTGGCCCCTCAGTGGTTGCTTGGGACAGATGGTGGCTCGTGTCCAAATACCTCTGGATTTATAGTACCGTGGTCCCCTCTTCTTCCTCCCCCACGGTGAAAGAGGTGTTGTTGTTCTGGATCAGTGCCAGAGATATTGCCTGGCCACGCCCTCTTCAGTTATTTGGGAAACAGGGGAGGGGTCAGACGTTGAGTACCTAATTAAAGCAAACTGGGATTTCAGGCGAAAGCATAGGAGAAGCGAGCATGGTAAGCCTGAGGGGGGGCCTATTATCAATGCAGCACCCTAAGGACATGAGTCACATATGGGCCTCGGTATCTGTAGGCTTTCCTTATTAATTCACTATCATTAGGATTATAGTGCCACCTCTCTCCCATGCAACCACTGATATTGTGGGAAACAGCAATATGATTACAATTATGACATGCATGTGTTTACTAGTGTGGATCCATGTGTGTATGTGTGTGAGCGTGCTTATTCTACATTATTTGCATGCGTGTGTCTTGTTTGGCTCTGGAGTGATACATGATGCGGCTGTGTTGTCCCTCCAATCAGTGCTCCCAGGCTCCCCCCTCTCTCCTTCTACAGGAAATTAATAGGCGGATGCCACTGATGCGTTAAATTGCTTTGCGTTGGGCACCGCAGACAACTGGATTATTTATTCTTTATATTCTCCATATTAGAACAACTGCCTTCTGCTTTGCTATTGTTTTTAAATGAGATTTTCCTTCGCAGTGTAGCGTTAAAAGATACTGTATGCAATTGTTTTGAGCCATCACATAGTTTGAGGTTTGGTATCTTTATGCCGCCTTATCATGAAGGTTTTTATGAATGTTTAAAAAGAGTCAAAGCAGCTTACTTTAAATAAAACATAAAATAAATGTACGATTTTGCTTTTAGCGTAACGGCTAATAGGTTAATTTTTAAGGGATTTTAGCTGTTATCATCTGTAAAGTATCAGGTGAGCCTTTATGGCAAAACAGCCTAAATTAATCACATCAAAATGAAGAATTCATATATTTCTTTTTTGTAAAAGATCCATCAAGCTCTGCTGAGTCTGTGCTACTGCCACAACCCACTATCCATCACCAGACAAAGGAATAGTTTTGTTTCTTTCAAGCTGCCAATCATCAAGTTACACCCCTATAAAGAAGAAAAGCATCGCACTTCTTCACCTTTTAACCACAGCTCGACCCTTTCTGTGCACTTAGTGCTCCATATAATCCTTGATTAATGTGATCTAAAGACAAAAGGCACAGATAAAGTACAATAAAGCCTGACCCTTTTAAATGTCATAATTTCATCATCCAACGTGCCAAAGTGATTATGTGTTATTAAGGTATTATGTGTTTGCATTGTTAGACTGCTGCTGGGCTCATAGGAAATGCTGCTGCCATAATCCCCATCAGGCTAGATCCAGCTTGCAGACTGAGAGGGGAACACGAGGCATTTTAAAAAGATGTGAACTTCTTTTTAAGGTGCTCTGGAGACATGAAACCTTAAGAAAAGGACTGAACCTGCTCTGATTCCTCTTATTATTCATAGACGGATCTGAAAATTCACCACACATTTTGAACATACATGAATTTTCTTGATAAAATACAAAATGCCTACCACACACACACACACACACACACACACACACCAGCTAAAGTAAACATATGATCTTTTATCCTTTTTATCCTCAGCATCCATGCAGCTCTACTCTTTCTTTCTGCCTTGTGGTAAAGAGGGCCTCTTGTTTCACTTTGCAGAGGAGGACTCTTCTCCCCCCACTGGACCACTGTCAGTGGGAATCTCCTTCAAACCCCTGCTGCTGCCTGGCCTGGCATCGCCTCACGCTGCCTCCGCACATATGCATGTCATGTGGTGTCAGCGCCAAGGTGTGCTCTGACGTTATGGGGCCTGATGGTAGCATATTCCCCGCTGATAGCAACGATTGCCACGTTCAGGTATAGCTCTAAGTGTGTGTGTGTGTGTGTGTGTGTGTGTGTGTGTGTGTGTGTGTGTGTGTGCCCTCTTAGCTCGCCCTTCATGTTCTGGGTCTATGCCCATGCTGACTGGTTAGCCCCCTGCACCTTGAGAGTCTACAGTGAGGATTCACCATGGCAGCTGCAGGTTTATGAGGCTGATGACCCTCCTCCCCTGTTCTCTATGCTCTATTTCACCTAGTTCTCTATCCTCTTGCCCCCGTTTCTTTCCCTTTTTCGACTAACCCTCATATTTTTCCATGTGGCTGAGCTTGGAATAGAAGGGGGTGACTCACACGCTGTAGCTGGTGTACAGAAGATCACCAAGACTGCGTTGCTCTATTTTACATCTCTTACTTCAATTTTAATAAATGCCTCGTGGTGATGGATGATACAGTTATTCCTTCATTTGAAAAATTATTGAAGAGAAGCACTGTTCAAACTGGTGCTAGTGTTCATCTTAAATGTTACCAGTACAACAACAGATATAAACTTACCTGGCTCATTCTTCATTTGTTTGAGTAAAAATAAATAACAAAATTACATGATAAGGCATCAGTAGAGATACAAGAAATCTAACAAAACTAATTCAGATAAGGTCTGGATGTAGTTGAGATGAGTTTTCCCACTTGTATAAAAAACAGCACTGAGTAATATTCAAGTTAGCTGTGATTTAATATGACATTTAGTAGATTTTCCTCTAGCATACAGCACAGACCAGGCAGCACCCATGGGAATCTCCTCTCCTGGTACACAGTTAACATTCTGCATTTGTCCGGCACTCTGTAATTTATTGGATCTCATCTGTCCAGGCTTTGATTTATATATTGATTTGAAAAATAAATAAAAGTGATAGGAACCTGCATTGGGGTGTAATGATGGACTGTGTCGACATGCAGGGGTAGGGATATGAAACATTGGGAGGAAATTAGATATTATGCCCTCAAGACAACTGCAGCCAGCAGCACATTCATTATTGGCTGGATATTTATTATTAAGAATTTCTCTTCATGAGTGACTGCTGCAGAATATTTCGGCCTTGCTCTGCTACCAAAGTCTTCACAAAAATGTGTGTGAGGGTGCGTGTGCTTGCACAGTACATATATTTATGCACACATTTGCTGCCATGTGTTCTAACAGAGCAAATACCAGAAGGTTTGGTTTGTCATACGTTTGGCTTTTTATTGTAAGACACATGCCTTGTACACGCAGACCACACACACAGACACACACTGCAGTGCAAACTCCTTGGGAGAAACTGGAAAATAGATCCAGTGTATAAAAATGTTCACAAAGGTGTATAAAAAGCCCTGATTGTTGTTATACAATACACCATGACACATTCCAATCCCATATTTCAACATGACAGCACCACATTCACAGAAACAGTGGGGTAGAAAAACACTAGACAGCTGTTAAAAACTGAAACTCCTTGCCAGGACTTCCACTACCGCTCTGCACCAATTTTAATCACAGCCCAGCGAATTTCAAACAGCAGCACAGAGAAGGGCCGCTGTCCAAGCCTCCAGAATCTTTATTTCATTTTTTCTCCTCCCACCTCTCCGCTCTAATCCACTTCAATTATGTTTCCTCCCATTTCTCCTGATCACTTTACAGCTCAGCAGCACCTGTGCTAATTGTAGCAGCGATGATCGCTGATATGTTTTGCATCCTTAAAGGAGTTTGAGAGGGGGACGACAGATAAACATCTAGCCCCGGGGCTTTTGGGAAGCGTGGCTCAGCCTAGCAGATGGCCATCATATTATATGAGGAGAGCTTCTCGCAGAGGTTGGGATATGGGTGGGTGGGGTGTAATGAGTCTGAGGTAGAAGGAGGAGGTGGGGAGGGAGCTGGAGTGAAGAGAGAAAAGGAAAGGAGGAGAGAGTAAAGAGGGTGGGATAGACAGAGCTAGCATTTTTGTGAACCTGTTGCAACATTTTTTTTTGAGTCTGGAGGCAGAATTAAAATCCAAATAATCTCAGTTAAATGTCTTTGTGTATGTGTACGTAAATGTATTTCCTGTTTGTTCAAGGACAGCAGGAACTGTATGTGTGAGAGTGAGAGAATGTGTGAACATCTTGACATATCCCTCACCTACCCACCTTACTGCCCCCACTGAACCGATTGCACCCATAATGAATGGGCTGCCAGCCCTCCCTGCTGTGGCTATCTGAGGTCGGACCACATATTATATAGCAACCTATCTGAAATGGACCGCATATTATATAGCAGCCTATTTGCTGGGATGATGAGCTCTGGACACCTCCCATTATTTATTAGGAAGGGCCACAGTGATGTGAGAGCAGAGGCTGGATGGCCTAGGTAACCAGGTGTGTGTGTGATGGGGGAGTGGGGGTGGGAACATGAGGAGGAAGAAGGGGAGAAAATTATAGAAAAAGCAAAAGTTGTCCTGTATATTACTCTATAATCCCAAATTTAATGCATCTTATTACATCAAACAAGACATCCCCCAGTTATGCAATGAAAAAGTCACATTTGACCATATGATAACCTAGCAGAAGACAAACACTTAAGTCACTTATGACGTGGGAAAAAAAGAAAAATGTTTATCTGAAACAATAAAAAACCGCTGACTTAAGTGGATGGTAAATTCCTGTGTGGCTTTGAAAAATAGCTTGAATCCTCAGCGTTCTAACAGGGGTCAGCCTGCTTTGTTAGGTGTGTTCTCCTGGTGCTAAAAGACAAATGATGTACTTTGCCTTGGGTCAACTGGGCTTTCCCATCCCATAATGACCTTTCAGGGAGCTGGAGGAGAGCAGCTGTTCCCACAGCGATGAAGCAGCGCTATATGCTGTACATCAAAGGTGTACATAATGGCAAACTAATGTTTTAACACTGCATCATCACCTCTCAACCTATAATGGGCTCCTTTATTCTTCATCAATCATATAAATGCAGTTGAACTGGGTGCTGTGTGTCAAAAAGACTTCTTGGAGAAACTCTTTTTCTTATTTGAGGGCTGTGAAATTTGCTGCCAAACAAGAAAGCAACCAAAGTCATTCTCTGTTTTCATCTGAGTTACATGCTTCCAATCTGCGCCGCGTTCCTCACTTTGCTTTGGAAGAACAACTTAAAAGTCCTCAGTATGTGTGTATACACTGCTGCACTGCCAAAGGTTCCCTGGAGGAGAGAGGATCTCTGTCAGTTTGTCATCAGACACAAGCTGCCAAATTTTATGAAATACCAAATTACTAATTGGCCCAGCGTTAGGTTTCCCGCCTGGAAGTGAGACTGTAATATCTGGGCCTCTATTAGGATCACAGAGAGAGCCACTCTATGCCACCTCCTGCTGAGCTGGCAAGTTTCTGTCATTTCACACCAGGCTATATGGCAATGACACACTCATACCCACAAAGTGATTATCAAGGACAAAAGACAGTCAGACGTTTCTGTTGTCAGTGTCAAGCCTCAAGAGTTTGCAATCAATCGTGTGCGATATTGTATCAGATTTCTTCAGCGCTGCACCTACAGTTAATGTCAGAAGTTCACATACACCTATGCTAATGGCATTAAGACTCATTTTTCAATTCTGAACATTTCATTTTCATACATTTGGCCTCCATGTTTGTTCAGTTTGATGATATGAAATTTCAGAAAAGTAGTTTTTAATTTCCCCAACTTTTCATTTTTTTCACATTCTCTGAGGCTCTAAAGTAAAATTTATATGGGCTGCATTTTTATCTGTATAACCTGGGACAGACTTTGACCATTTGTTCCAGGTATTAGATGTACAAGTACCTATGTCTGGTTTGTTGGCCTCTATGAACTCACCTTTTCAGTTCTACTCACAGATTTGAGCTTTGAGTTTACAGTTTTGAATGCATTTCTGAAAGAATGCCCAAAAATGCAGTCACAGATATGTCCCACTTTAACCCCAGTGATGATAATTCACCAATCTGAAGGTTCTAAAGTCATGGCTTCTGTAGCATTTTGAACTTCAACATCCTAAACTAAGTACAGGGACTAACTGAACTAACAGACACTGAAAAGTTAGGAATTGTGACATTCTGCGTTTGAGTTTGGCTGCTTATCTGTATTCTTGCATGTGTATTTTTCCATGTAGCAGACTGTTTCAGAGCTGTTTTACTGGTCTAGGACTCCTCAGCAGGAAGGCTTCTGGGTCCAGGTTGAAGCTGTGTTTTACTCACTTGGCTTACATGGGGGTCACAACAAGAATCTATTGTTTTGCTGCAATTGGTCTTTGATTTAAGATTAAATAATCTAAGTATTGCTGAATATCAGGATTAGATTGTCAGACTGCCATTTGTGTTTTAATTGATTTATAGATGTTCATATTTTATTCAATAATGCAGCTATTTCAGTGAAAAAAAATGCAAAACAAAACTAAATAACAGAAGAATGTTCTGCCAGAGATGTACTAGACTCAAAATTAACTTTGCTGTGATATTTGTAGAAAAGCAGTGGCTAGAACTTGACAATCTCTTGGGCAATGCCTATATATGAAATGGACTTAGACTTTTCCTGTATGAAGCAGAGACACAGTAATATTTATACTCAAACCGGTGATTCACTGAACTAAAGCTCTGTGCTAAACACCTACAGTACATTTACGATGCACCCAGTTGCTGTTAAAACAATATTTTTCCCTCAATTGGTAGAATAGTACGTGAGTTGCACCATGAGGAAGGCAAATAAAAACTAACTCTCAGCTTAATATGCTTGAATGGCCCAACAGAGGAAACCAAAGTGCGCTAGTGAAAAAGCAGGTGTGTGTCATCACCATCATAATTTAGGGAGAACGCCGGCCGGTACTCATGTGAACGATAAACACACACAGGATAGAGCCAAATGAATAGGACAGGATAGGCTAGGCACAGCGAAGACAGTTTATTTTCTGTTGAGCTGTGCTATCCTTTTTTTTTAGGACTACTAATCAAACATGCCTAAGGCCACGGGATGGATAAACACACACACAACATTTGGCAACATTTCAACTCTTCTCTCAAGCGGTGCAAGGGGAGAGAATAGGGTAGGCTGATGAGTCTCTCTCACACACACACACACACACACACACACACACAAAACACTGGAAGAGTGTATGGGAAATGTCTCAGTTTATTTTATTGTAAAAAGTGTGTTACCCTTTTACCCAAACACATGGTTAGCAAATTATGGCAGTTGATAGTGTTGATGTACAGTGGAGTAAATGGCTCCGTATTCCCAAATATGTCACCATACAGTATAATCACACAGAGCACAATTTAGGGCACAGTTAGATATAAATTATCAATAAACTGTGAAAAAAGTCACTTTTATCAAGACAATGATTATGTAAAACAACTTATTTATTTAGTTTTTTTGTGGCACATGCGGAGACAAAGATGCCTTTTTATCAATATGTACGTTTTGTTTCAGGCTGGGAGACAAACATTCATTTTGAACATGTCAGATTTACTTGTTGCTCTGTACTCTCTCACTCCACCACTTCAGTTTTTCCACCCACTGAAGGGTTTAAGTGCACAAGTCATTTCCAGTGCAAAACTATGCGATTTGGTTAGCTAAGGCGCTGGCTTCCCTTTAGAGTCCTCTGTGTTGTCCTCCATGTCGGGAATGTTTCTGTGAGGCTCTGTAGCACTGCTTTCAGAGAGCCCTCGACTTTAATGATCCCCTTTAAAAAAAAAAGACTTCCTTCAGTTTGCTTCAGAGAAGTTGATTTATGTCATTCAGTTCTACACCAGTGACGTACTGGTATTCTAAAATGGGACACAGTGACTCCATCACACATCAGAGTTTGAATGTGTCAGCTGTGAGGCTGATCGGTGGTCAGACCCTGTATACCCATCCTTGGCTCAGTGTTGATGGTCATGAAACTTGTAGGTCAGGCTCTCGCTTCAGCATATCCCCTGACACAGTTTGGGCCAACTCTACATTAGAGGGGATGTACAGTACGCCTGTGGGTGCCTTCTATACAGTTTGGGAGAGAAATCGGACTTTCTTTCCTGTTAGCAGCCAGCTCGTGAGGTCCTTGATGGAAGGAAGCTTCATTTTGTCTTTGTTTTTACTGTAAACATTCAAGAAGATGCCGAACAGCACCAGAAGGCCACCCCAAATATACCTGAGCAGGAGGAAACACAAGGTTAGACATTTTAGAATGGATGGACAGATATGAACTGGAAACAAGTGGAGATACTTATTTATCCTCATGCAATATATAAAGTAGGATATCAGATTATCTTCACCACCTGTCCTCTGTAACATGAAAACTTTGTAATTTTGCATTTGTGAGATACACAGTAATAGATAAATAAATCAATCAGCAATCAGTGGCAATGGTGTTACTGGGGAAGGACATTTTAATTACTTTATGAAATCAAGATCAAGGTCAGGTTTTGAAACTCATAATAAAAACAGTAGAATATCAAGGGGAGCTTCATATACTTTATGAAGTTTCCCATGGCAAAGCAAATTTGTTCAGCACCAAAAGGCAGCCAGACTACCATTCTGCTGTTATGATGCTGGACAAGACAAGTTAAAAAGAAAAAAAAAAGGTCAAGGTCAGGTTTATTTATATAGCACATTTACAAAGTGCTGTACTAGGATATAGGTAAAAATACAACATATAATAAAAGTAATAAAAATATATAGATATAAAAGATAAGATATACTAAAACTGATAGAACAGATACGCAATCATAAGATAAATCGTATCTAAAAATACAGCCAGAAAATAAAACAAGTAAAAAGTCTAGACTTGTATTAAAATCCTGTGCAAATAGGTGCATCTAAAAAAGAGATTTAAAGTGTCAGTCAAGAGTCAAGTCAGTTAGTTGTTGTTATCATTAACATGTCTCCTTCACCCAAAACAAAATAATTTTAAAAAGCCTGACCAACCTTGAATTAAAAAAAAAAAAAAAAAAAAAAAAAAGACTTCCAACACTTTTTCAGGTTTTACTTGCCAGATTTTGCTTCATTTTATTTATTGCCAACATCTGATTCTTGCTTGCTCTGCAGACACTAAAGCGAGGATGAAGAAGTCAGGCAGGAATATAAGTTCTGCATGTGTATGAGGAAAACACAGATCTCCTCCTACCTTGATTAAAAATTTGTTTATTCTTAAAAAAGATTCACTATACACTATGGTTACCACTGACTGATCTATTATTTATACAATTGTTTTTAATATTTATACATTTGCCCTAACATCATGACTAACAGATTTTAATATAAATATCTTGTGGAGTTCTCTTCTACAGAACACAGCAATCCACCACTGCACCCTAGTACCTTTTCCAAAATAATATGGATTTCTATGTTTTTTTGTTAACTGCAGTACTATCATAGTCACAAGTTCTTGCCAAATCCACCCAATGCACGACTATGAATACACTGCCCCATGAACAGGAGTGTAATAAAAATATGGAAAGTGCTACTTTTAAAGATTACAAACTTCAGTCAAAAAAAGGGACTATGGAGGGCACATACCAGCTGGAGGGAGAGTGAAGTTGGCCAGACAAACAAGTTTGCTACTAAGACTTTAGTATCTTGTGTGTTTTTGTGCAGAAAGTCACAATGTAGATCCAGAACAAGAGAGGTACAACAGAAAATGAGACCCCTCTGACCACACAGAGTTACAGGGTGAGTGAAGGAGTCAAAAACAGGGAGACCGAGCAGCAGAGTCGTCTAAAAATGGACTGAGGACATAAAAACCACGAGCAGGGAAACCAAATCAAGTGTTATTAGTCAAAGGAGAGGTTGGGGGTCACACTGAAGACTTACTTAAAACAAGAGGAAAAGTGATCAAAGTCAAAAGGTGAAAATACTTACTGAAAAGTGAAAGGTTTCGTGAAGAACATGAAGGAAAGTACGATAGTCATGGCCTTTCGCCCAGTGGTCACTGCAAAGGAGAAAAAACATATTTTGCGACTATAAAGTTAAAATGCAAAACAGAATCTTAAACTCACACTGTCCATGCTGACCAATATAGAGCAGTCCCAGTACAACAGTGAAAAGGTACAGATGTGACAACTGCATCCCCAATGTGGCACAGTAACAGTCTAATGTTTAAAAAATAGTCACTTTACAGTCACTTCCTATTTCTAATCACTCTATTTCAGATTTTAAAAAAATGGAATGATTTGCATAAATTTGCAGATAATCATCAATTTTGTGTATGTAGTATGTGCATGAAAGTAAACTGATTTTCTGACTGCTTGAATATAGAAGAACCTAACTATTATTCTTAGTAGGGATACAGTTTGTTTTAAATTACTGAAACAGATGGAATGCACACTGAAATGAAGAAATACTGTTATTCAGACCTGTAACTGCAACCAGGGCGCCAAACAATTTAATCAAGGCGAGTACGAAGGAGATGCCAAAATAACCCGTAAGCGAGAAGAAGAATGCATAACCGTATGTTTTCACAGGATGCTGGAAAGAGAGGAAGCATATGATACAAAAACTGGTGAACAACAATAGAAAACTAAATTGTGGATGTCATAAATTCAACATATAAAGGGTGTACACGCTGAAATTACAGTGTCTTTTACAGGGTGTTTACTCTTTATCCAAAAGAAAAAAATTCCAGACTTTTTCAAAACTGCTATTTTTTCCCTAAGACGTTGACTTTATATACTTTTATACTTGTGTAGGGCTGCACAATAGTAGAAAAAACTGACATTGCGTTTTTTTTTTTAACCCTGCGATATATATTGCGATATGAAAAAATACTCAGGAGGATATAATAGCTGTGTGGCACCGACATAAATGGTCAAACAAATTAGTTGTGTTACCTCTCGTTATGGCAACAGGTGCAAGGCACTACCGACACAAAACACACGTTTCAGTATCATCCTTCTTGTAGCCAAAATAATTCCAGATAACTGATGTTGGGTTTTTTTTTGGCACCAAGTCTTCGTTTTCAGTGATCTTCTCTTGTTAGTCACTCATTTTTCAATGTTGTTTCCAGCGATTCACTCTATGTGCAGGGGCGTGGTCTGGTTTGGCAAAATGATTAAGAACGATTGTGATTGGTGGATCGCTGCGCGCAGTGTGTGTCAGGTACCCAGGTTGAAATTAGATGAGAATACGTTGAGTACATTTGCCTCCTACATTGCAGAATCTGCAGTGTGACTGTTGCCCACACGTACATTGTGATGACGATGCTCAAACAATATATTGTGCAGCTCTATACTTGCGTGCCTACTTTTTTGGTTGAGATTGTACCTGTTGTGAGTAGTAAAAAAGTTCATTTTAATAAATGTATGAATTAATGAATGCATAATTCGCAGTAAATTACATTTTACTAACAGAAACGTTTTCAAAACATGAAAATCACAAAAGTGCATGGATATCACACAAACAAGTTGCACTAGAATCATTCCAGTATTGACAGGTTAGCCAAATCATATCAAGTTTTTTTTGTTTTCCTCATGTATTTCTTATCTTACAAGATTATGTGCCTTTGTGCATACTCTAAAACTCGACTATGAGAGAAACTTTTTTCCATACTTTATTAAGACTTTCACACAAAATTCCAGCCAAAATTCCATACTTTTAGACCTGCGTAAGCACCCTATTTTTAGATGTCAGTTTAACCAGGACGGGTGGACTGATTCACATTCAATACTTGGGGTTTTTTAGCCTATGCTTTCAGCTTTTTGGTGCAGTATATAGTTAGGTTTAGTAAAAGACCATAGTTAAAATTTCTTGATATTTGTCACATCTTAGAAAGCCTTTCTACCAAATTATTTTATACTCTGCTGCTAATATCATACAATAGATCATAACATTCAGGTGTAAATATAGAAAGTGCATTCGATACTAAAGGTATAATCTGTACTCTCACCTCTGAGCAGAATGCTACTGCAGGCCCTAACCCACCCACACAGAGCAGGCCTGTCAGGATGTAGACAAAGCCAATTGAGTATGAGTACAGCACCTGTAAACAACCAATAACAGTGAGTCCAGAGCATCACATACCTATACAGTATATTTGTGTGAAGAAATGACCTACAACTACTGTCATATATTGTATATTATTGTTATAGATTAACAGGATACCATTTCAGAGTTAGAGCCATTATGGAGTTTCATAGCTTTCTCCTGCACGTTTCCAATGGCGGCGTCTGCACACAACGCCAGAGAGATGAGGAGAACACCTGCACAGCACACACACACACACACACACACACAATATAAACCACTGTGTGAAGTCACCTGGATGCAATTTTTGTGGTAGAACTTCATGTCTGTGTCATTAGAGGTGCACGAAATATGTGTGATTAATGGTGCATACTAGTTAGATTAATGAATGAATATATAAACAAAACTTAACCACTGATGTTTTGGTGACAACTGTTTGTGAACACATAATATGACATTGATATTTTGTGACATAATATTGAGAATTCAGCTCGAAGTGGACACTTTTTCGATATCTAAAGGGAGTATCAAGGAAAGGCTATGAAACCAGTGGAGCTTTTGCATTTTTTATTTGATTACCTGTTAAGTTGAAGTTGGGGGCCACTTTGCTGTCAGCTAGCGTAAACCAGATAAGTCCCAGACTCATGCAGAGAGCAGCAGATACATCAGCGACATTATAGCGCTTACCTGGAAAATATATATAGAGAGAGTATACAGACTTCAATCCAACGTTTTGTGTCTACAGTTACAACGTGAATGTATAAATTATAAAAATCAAATGTTCTAAAATAATTTTGACTGACTTTGATTGTGTAGACATTTATTCTTTCTCATCAAAAATATCAAATGGAGAAGAGATCCCCAAAAGCACCGCTCATAAAGAAATCTTCTAAAAATGACCTTTCTTTTTAAACAACAGAAGTTGGCTTTGGACTGAAGTACAAATGAAAACTTTTTAAAGTAGGTACTTTTCACAGTTCAAAGTTTCTGAGGGTGGGCATGTAAAAATTCACTAAAAAAAAAAGAGGGTAACAAAACAAGAGGATGAAGGAGTCTTCCAAAAACAGGCTGACGGATGGATGCCCTGAGGTTGACAAGGGGACGCAGCATCAGGTTGGCCGTAGTCAGCTTTGATTTCTCCACTCACCTTTGAAGGGCCAAACATCAGATGCAAACCCACACCCCTCCCTCCATCCCTCCATCTATCCCTCTCTCCCACTCTTTTCCCTCTTTGCATTCTAAGTGAACAAGTTCTGTTTCCCACTCGACCCCTTGAGGGACCGAGGTCCTCACATCTATCCATCCAGAGAGTGACGGAGGAAGGGGAAAAATGCACAAAACCTGTCTGACGTTGAGGACACAAGGTTTGAGGATAAAAAGACAGCTAGAACTGAGAGACTGAAAGAGAGAAGAAACAGTGTGTACCGCTGTCTGGGCACTGACAACTGAAAACAACAGTCGTAGATAAAAAGAAGGTACCAGGAGTTGAAAGGTGGTCATTGCATCAAAGCAAGTATATGCAATAACTGGAATTTGGGTTTCTTTAAAGTGTACATCTACTGACTCCTAATTATAGGTAACCAATTCTGACTTCAATGAGAGAAAAAGGTACATTTGAACTACAATTCTTTGTGTGATGATTTACTTATATGCTGAATAATATTGCAAATCCTTATTGCAAGAAGATTCAGTTGCTTTTTGAATGTTTAAAGACTGAATTGAATTTTCACGTTACAGGATGACACCGATCTCTTTTTCTATTTCCCGACCCGGACGAAATACATGTCCATGAATCCATTTTTAAACATGTGAATTTGAGCTGTATTTTATAAAATGCATGAAGTACAAAGACGATTTTCAAATACAGTCTAGAAAATTACAAACAGGTCAACTGAATTTACAATGACTGCAGAAGAACAGAGAGGACACAACCATAGCATTCACAGCTACCAGATATAAAAATAATAATAATAATGATGATAAAAGAAAAGCTGACCTTGTATAAACACTCCTCCAATCATGACAGGGATGAGTTTACAGCACTTGAAGATAACCTGTGTAGGGTAGTTCAAGTAGCCCAGCGAGGTATTGGACAGGCCCATGGTGCCCACTGTTAGAAATGCTATTATCATATAAGTCTTTCCTGGGATCCTGAAGGACAAGAAAAAATATAAAGATGGATACAACAATGTAAATGGCTGTTGTTGGACTACACTTTATACATATACAGTATGTACAATCATAATGACTTCTCTATCTGAGGTTGATTAAACACAATCTCTTTACAAAGTGTCACAAGCATATTACAAATGAATGTCTAATAGATAAAATAAGCCTGTCAATAGCGGTACCTCCTGCGTTTGTCCTGTGTGAGTTGCAGTTCCACTAGTCCAAACATGGAGTAAAACCCAAACTGGATCAATGTGAGGTACCAACCAAAAGGTTTAAATCCTTCCACAGAAAATATCAACTCCTGGGTGGTAAGATAAAGAATTACAAATTATGCAATATTAATATTGGTACTTGTGTATCATTTCTATTTACTCAGACAGAAACAGTTATAACTACACACAATGAACAAAAAAACACCTACAACTTTGAGAACTTCACTTTTATTGTGGTAAACTGCAAAAGTTGACATAAAGGAATTGGACAGTGTGTATGTGTATGAAGGCTTCTTTGTTGTTTGTTGTTGTGTTACCTGCAGGTAGCCGTAGACGAGGTAAAAGAGGAAGACTCCAGCCACGCAGATGAAGAACTGTGTGGGAGCACTAAAGCTGCTCAAATTGATTCCCAGGACTCTCAGCTCCTCCACAGACTTTATGTGGGGTGACATCACCTCCGTGGATGAAGGGATGGAGATGGAAATGTGCTTCCGTGAACTGTTGTAGCCCACCAGGCCATATTTGGCACTCATTGTGTCTTCGGCTGCTGGGAGCTGTGTAAGCAGAGATGTGGTTAGGCAATAATTATATGGGGAATTATTTCTCCTCCTCGAGGACCAAGTACAACATACAGCTTGAGATGAAGCGGGGAGAACAGGAACACAAAATCTACAAAAGGGCATTACGCCTATCTTAAAGATTAACAAACTATACAGTACCACTTCAAGAGTAATTAGTGTTAAATTTGACAAAATAAAGCAGATATTAAAAGTGAAGTTGAGTAATATGTATATGTGTGTAGTTTTCATCCATTCTGTTGAGTAATGCCTTTAATCTACATTGTGAGGGACTGGATGCTGAATTTCCAGAATAGAATGAACAAAGTGTCGCTCTATGAAAAACAAAAAAAAGATGTAGCCCAGATCTACAAAGTCATTATCTTATATGGGCTCAAAACTCAGGTAAGATGGTGTCATCTAAAGTATCACTTTCTGACAAAATAAAACAATACATATGCAGACAATATGACAAGAACTATGGCCTACTTCATTTGTTGCATCCAGAGAATTATACTATAGTGATCATATGTATACAGCTATTTATTGTATTTGAACATGACTACAGTTCTATATCTATAATGTAGACAGTGATCATGAAAACTAATCATTTAAATGTCAGTACATGCTTGCGGCTACATTGTAGACAGAGTTTTACAAGCATCACCATAACCATCACTGATTTCATGAGATTGCACTACTTCAAAACCATTCTATGAATGAACATGAAAACACGTGTTGAATAAATACTTTGTCATACAGCTTTTGTAACACTGGTCTCATTACTAGAAAGCTTTTGACATGCTCATATAGCTTATGGTGTCCTTATGTTTATTTTCCAGGGTGATCAGCAAGTTATAAGATGGTGAAGTCTTATTATTGTGACATTGGGTCTCCCGAATGCCTTTGCTGCTGGATACTATATTATTTTCTACTTTTGTTGCCTTTTATTTAATGTTACAAAACAATATACAATATATGTATTCGGTATTCACTCTAAAGGTGGAATTAACCCAATGTTCATTCTTCTAATAGAAATTCGACAAGAATATTACCAACTGAATATTTTAGACGTGATTTGAAAAATTTATATTACGATATTTACAAGTAACTACGCCCTTATAATCTAAATATGTTCGGCCATACGGATGTCATATGGTAACTGAGTGGCTACGTGTTAATGCTCTTTAGAAAAACTAGGATCATGCTACATCGTTAGCTTTGCTCCATGCAGCCAGCTAAAAACTGAAGCAGATGATGCTGTATGATTGTCCACCATACACCAGCCACACAAACACCCCTCGTAACTACACATCAGTTTATGAGATGATGATATTGGCGACACATTTCATCCCCGGCTTGGCTTTCTCACTCATACAAGCAAGCTACAGTAGCAAGCCTGTTACCTTCAACAACACTTCCGGGTTTTTTACGTTAGCTTGTCCTCCTCTTTAGAGGCAATCCAGGTGAAAATCATTCCCCTGGATGTTCCGGCTTCATCTTTCGTACATTTCAAACGTTTGCATAGCTTTATTATCCTGTGGTAAAAGGTTCAAACACGCTGGGAAACACGTTAGCCCGCTATGCTAAAAGCTACTTTATGTTGCTGCAGTGACAGAAGCAGCCAACAACTTCCGTTCGTCTTCGACCTCCGAACTCTGACGCTATTGGTCGAGAGAGGCACGCGCAACATCAGGTAAGTGTAGAGGTTTTTATTCCAGTATTTACTCTAAAATTTACTTTTCAACCATAATTTCTAAAATTATCTCTGTTTGCCTCTGGTCTAGAGCGGGGACAAAGGAAAATGCATTTTAGTGAATGAACACCTGCTTCTTACCTGTGTTGTATAGTCCATGTTCAGTTGTCTCTGAGTGCATGCTAGTTTATCCGGCTTAACAACATAGTAGTTTACTTAGTATATCCACTCAGGTTACTCATATGAGATGCTTCCTCTGGTGATTTATTTAGATACTATGTTAAATAAGACAGTATTTAGAAACCTAAAAGTTGTTTTTGGAAATGAACAAATAACAGGTGACCAATAGTGAGTTTAAAAAGTTGAGATTTGACACCAAAATGTGCAATTTCATTAAATGTAATGTATAGTGCGAGTAACACATTTCACTATACTTTGCTAAAACAAAAACATGCAGTGAAAAATGTATTAAATATCAATAAGTGGAATACAAAGTCCAAACACATGAAAAGTTTATAGATGACAAAATTTTGAAAAATACCATGACTTAATATGGGACAATAAGACTTTTTCCATAATAAAACCTTAACCAAAACTAGTCTGTTCCACACAATAAAGTATCTGTGCAGTCTGAAACTACTAACAAAACTAAAAGACTAAATAAAAATAACAGCAAATAGACATTGTAAAACAGTAATGATTCCATCTGATGACTTCTTATCCCTATATATAGTATCCTTTTCTACTCTTGTCCTCTCCTCACTGGTCTTCCAGTGTTTCCCTCTAAATCTTTATCGCATTATACCCTCCTCTCCATTCCCTCTCTTCTTGCTATGTCTCATCTCATATCTATGGCTTCCCCAGCTCTTTTTCACCCCTCACTTCCCCTCCTCCTTCTTCTAGCCTTCTTTTCTCCCTACTGTCCAATCTGAGACCCCTCCTTCTGCTTGCCATCTCTCTCTCTCTCTCTCTCTCTCTCTCTCTCTCTCTTTCCCTGTCCTCTTTCCCCAGCCAGAGGTTAATACACTCCAGGATGGCATTATTTCCTCCCCGGCCCTCCGACAATATAAAAATTCAGAATGGACAGCTCAATCCCTCTTCCATCTCAGATTTGATTGTAATGGTATTGCCTCCTGTCCCTGGGAGGCCCCTGCCGCCTCGCCAACCCGGCCTTTATGACACTAAATGGCCAGGCTACAATTTTTCCATCTATTCAAAAAATTCTGTTAATAACTCATTTGGAATGAGACGTCTGCGCTCCCTCGGCCGTCTGCAGCCAGGTCTCTCACCCCTCTGCTCATAGGGGTCACTAATATACAGAAAAAAAAAAAGATGCAGGGCTGAATCGCAAATGTAAAAGGTTAATTAATCTCTCTGAATTTACAATCCCCTTCCCACAGTCCCCATGCACTCCAATTGACAGTCCCAATGAGACAAAAATGTCATATTTACAACCTTGCATGGAGAAAGTGTTCAGCAATGCACAGTAGGCAAGTGCATGTGCTAGCCTGTCTGACCACTTTTCTTTCTCCCCCATCCAACTTTACAAGTGTACCCATTCATCATGTGTGATGGATTTATGTAATAAAACCCATTTCCTTTTCCCATACGATCCTATTAAATAATAAAATAATTATTTATTGATTATTCAAAAAGGTACATATGCGCGGGTAATGGCTTTGTACCACACCACTGGACCTGCAATAAATAAAGCAGGCAGAGAGAGGGCTTGAGAAAGACAGAGAGGAATAAAGTAGAGAGAGGGGGAGAAATGAAGGGGAATGAAATGACTTTTGAACCAGTGAAATCTGGATCCAATATGGCCTCTTGCAGTGCGGATCAGGAAGGACATTATTCAATCTTCAGGAGGCTCATATGGGAGTATGACCTATGAATGGTTTTCATATACTATACAGACCATAGAAATTAAAATAGACAACTGGGTCACTGTCTTGCATAGACATAGCTCCTTATTCATGATTAAAAAACAAACAAAACAATGTTCATGTTTCAACCACAATGTGTTTTATATAAATATAAAAGCTTTGTTATTGACTGGCTTATACAATGTCAACTTATTAAGGTTTGCAGGGCTAAACTGGATGGTTCATTTGTAAAGCGTGCACTGACCATCAGGCAAAGCATGACGAGGCACTATTACCAGACGTAATTAATCTCCTCTTCATTAAAACCCATTTAAATTCTGGCTAGTTTAGAGGTGAGACTCAGGAAATACTAACAATAGCCTTTGTAATCATTAACAGGCTTTTTAAGAGTTTATGTTGGAGCTTTTTGTTCCAGAATATGACTTCATGGGGTTTAATAAACTATCCAGCAATGTTCAATGATAACATTCATGTTCTTCCTTCTTTAATCTCAGATCCACACATATAAACACACTCTCCATCATTGTGATCCTTCATGTTATTTATTCCCTATCAGTATCACAAAAGCCCCTATCCCCAGCAGTGGATCATCTCAGAAAAAGACACTTTAATGTCAGCCAGATATTACATTTGAGGGTTTCTTAATAACCCATTTGTGTTTGGTCTTATCCTCGGCTAAAGTGCACTTGCTCTCCGTTGTCTTTTTCTGGGCTTGTCTCAAGCCTCCTGCATGCTACGGAAAACAGATGCTATCTCGGCTATATTACTTCTCAAAGCACTCATATCCTCTCCCATGTTATTTTCTTTGATCTGCTAGGCTTGCTGCTCTTACATTTTTCTTCCCCCCATCGCAAGTCCTCTCCCACACCCACCTCCCACCTCCCCCACTCGCTCCACCTCCTCATTTCCCCCCTCCTTCCTCTGCGAGTGACCAGAGAGCAGACAGCCCTGGTAGGCTGGTGGCTGTGGATGTTGAAATTCAGCTCATCTGTTCTCTGTCATCAGAGGGCAAGAGGTGCATGGTGGGTCGGACCTTTTAGATTCTCCATTTAATATGCCTTTTCCCTCAGAGTAGTACTTCATTTCACTTCATCAAAAAACAGTTAATTGAATTCAGAACCGGGACAATAACTTTACTTTCGTGAGAGTATTTTCCTAAAGCTCCCTACTTTTTAATTTAATGAAGAATTTTTAAATCAGTGAATCTATAATCAGTGACCACCTTATTGATTTTGATAACTCAGTTGTTTTTAAGCAAAACTACTTAGTTGGCTGTGGATGCATGGAGTTCAGCTCATCTGTTCTAAGTCATCAGAGGGCAGGAGGTGTATGGTGGCTCGGAGCTTTTAGATTCTCCCTTTAATATGCTTTTCCTGCTGTAGCAGTGCATCATTTCAGGACTGAGTTTCAGTTCATATTAAAAATTCAGTTAATTGAATTCATAGCAGGGGCCATAACTTCAGTTTTGTTAGAATATTTTTCTAAAACTGAAAGAACCTGTAAATGAGAAAATCTATCCAGTAGTCGGAAGTCTTATTTATTTTGATAAGGTGTTTTTAAGCAGAATTATAGAAATACAGTAGTTTTAGAGGGTGAAAATGATTCATCTGTCAGTCATATTAATCTATTCTGGTATTATTTATTGGAAACCATCTGTTTTTCAGACATAGTTTATGTGTCCTTATGTAAAAGTATTACTATTTCTCAATTTGTGTGCAGTAAATTTGTTTTACATTGGAGCTTTATATGCTGCTTGACCTTGTAGAATATCTCCCATCAATACTTGTAGATTGCTATACTACAATGCATTTCTGTCACTTAAAGAACTAAACATTCTTGCTATAAATTAGTTCTTGCATGTATAAAATGTTTTTATGTTGTCTTTATTATCTTTAAATTCTTTTGATCAGCCATACTTCAAATGCACAAAATCGCAGCACTGAGATTTTGAATGAAATTTGCAACAGTTGGGAACCAAAGCCTTATCTAGACTTCCAAAATATATATTACCAGTGCTGTCAACTTAATCCAGCAGTAAATTATATGTATGTGAGTGTGAGCATTAACAGAAGTAAGAACAGTTAATTAAAAGGTTAGTTACGGACACTATGGGCTGCTTACACACTTTAGGTGTTGTAGGAGTGTGGAAAACCAACTTTTCCCACACGAAATTGACAATAGAGTAAATGTTTGGTGCTGTGGGGAGGCACAGGAGACCGAGGAGTCTTTGGCCTTCTTATGAGCAGCCAGGAGGGGGAAGCATCTCTCTTTCCAAGTGTGCTCAGAAGAAAAGGAAAGAAAAAGTAATTAAACAAACAATTTACCCGGACTTGTGTGTCTGCTTATCCAATCTTCCATACTCGCTTTTGCTCTAATACATATAGAAAGAAAATGGTGGAAAAAAAAGATTGTTTGTTGTCTCCTCAGAGTGACGGTAAATGACACACACGTTTCATTGCCCATTCATTTAACCTGCGTTGTGCTTATGAAGAGAAAGGGATTGAGAAACAAATTATGTAGTGTCATTTAATTAGGAGTTTTGCTGTGAGCAATAATCCTGTTTTTTCTCATAACCTTTAACTACTTAATGGATTTGAGAAGCTATTACCTTTCAAGATTTCTGTTTTTAATTATTTGGAGTATTGTCACAGATATGAAATGTCAATCACACACTGGGATTAATCCTGTGGTTTATGTCTGAATATTATTTACTTATGGATTGAGGCTGGAGGAATTCTTTCCGTTAACAGGTTTGCAAAAACATCAAAATTGTGCAATATGCAAAATTATGCTCTGTGGCCTATTTAGCTTTTCACAGTCATTTATCCTTATGCACCCATTTACTAACATAGCCTTATCTGAAATCCATGAGAGGCACTTATTTACATAGATAATAATATTTTGTTTATAATAACAGCAAGCCATGGTAAATCTCAGAGTAATATTAGAAATATATGATTCTTAGACCATATTATAATAATGACTCAGTTTTAATATGTACAAACTCAATTTATGTGTTGCCTCCTTTGGCGTTTATACTGTAGGTGCGGATGTGTATAAATATAAACCAATGAACGTGTGTGCTTGGATAACTCCACCGCAGAGGAACTACCTCTCACCCCGATCACGTTTAGGCAACACTGTGAAAGTGGCAGACAGAGTTTGTTTAGTTTCCCCTGGAGGACATCGCAGTTCTCTGCCAACAGACCAACCCACGTGCTGTGACATCAGGCCCGACTGTGTATATGAATATTGCCTTGAATACACGAGCCATGTGAGGTATGCTTGATTTATTTGGCCAGACACTCATAGGACCACGAGTGCATCTGTCCAGATATTATATCAGCACTGCTTATGACAACACCCTGCCTACCTGAGAAAATATTTAACATATATTTTAAATTCTTTGCTGGATTAAGAAAATATATACGTTAGAAGGAGCTGATGTA
The DNA here is from genome assembly GCF_902148855.1 of Sphaeramia orbicularis. Classification (NCBI taxonomy): domain Eukaryota; kingdom Metazoa; phylum Chordata; class Actinopteri; order Kurtiformes; family Apogonidae; genus Sphaeramia; species Sphaeramia orbicularis. The sequence goes on along the minus strand of NC_043976.1, from coordinate 25,068,968 downwards.
GCTTTTCTGCAAGTTGATGCTTCCATGTTGGAGAATGTATTAATGTCTAGGAGGATAAATGAAGCGTACCTGGAGCAGTTCAAATATTCAAAACCTTATTCAAATAGATGTTTTCACCCAGGTTTGACGCGGCTTTTAGGCTGGCGTGTTGGCTTCTCAGACCCCCCATGGCACGGGGCATGTAATCATCCTGAAAGTCTCTCTGGGTGTCTGCACTCTCATAAAGCAGGAAAATGGATCGTGTGGCCCAGGAAGGGAAAATGAAAGAAAAAGAGAATGAAATTACAGACCTAGCTGACTGCACAAATCATGCATATCATGTTTTATGGCTTGCCAGAAGAATTCAACACCTGTGGATCACCGTAGCTATAATTGTACATGAACGCACCAGGATGGGGGAGGGAGGAGAGTTGTGGTTTGTGTCTCTGTGTGCCGGTGTGTTACTGGATGTGTGAGTGAGAGTCTGTGCTCCTAGTATGTGTCTGCGTGGATGCAAGTATGTTTTTCTTGGCATGGCCAGGTTTTAGAGACACAGAGAAAGATGATAAAAGAAAGTTACGGGAACGCCTGTTGTTCACTTCTACAGCACATCCTGGGTGAGCCGCCCACAGCCCACACGGCTCGCTCACAGAGGCTTCATTTACCAATGTAATTACCCTGTTTATTTACCCTACCTGCTTTTGGTGGTAAAACGGGGCCAATTCATCAGATCAGGACAATTTGGCCTTGCTTTGGCTTTACCATTTACTTTAATTAAATGAGGCAATCAGTGAATCATAAATCACAATCCATGTGACCACTGGCTGTTTGAACCTGGTAGTCTTCTTTAACGTTAACACACCTTAAAAATAAAATAGCCACCACTGTACAATAACCCTTCATGTTGAGGATTAACCTTTCAACCAGTTTTGGTTTTCGTTATATCCAAGATTTGAGCCTTTTTTCAGTTTTTCGTCAATATCTTTCAGAGCTTCTTTCACATGATGCATTTCTTGATGTTTTGTTTAAAAGTATAGATGGATGTTAAAGCAAAAATCCAACAGAGCATGACAACCTAGTGGATGGAAGAGTCTCCTCTCCTCCTCCTCCTCTTCCCTTCTGTCTCTCTCCTCTCTGCCGTGGATGCTGATGCTTGAGTCAAATTGATTACACCACTCCATCTGCATCATGACTGGCCTCCTCCTGTGTTTGCCGCCTCTGCCTACAGCACAGAGTTAGTGTACAATTACATATAGTTTAATATATCTGCCTGAGCACCTTTAAATAAGCATCACAAGTCCACAAGGTGATTTGTCTTCCAGCCCCATTACTCCATTGTACATCTTGATAGCCAGGGATCGCTCCTAGCTATGTTTAAGCATTAAATAGTGTATTATTATTTCACATAAATCAAGCTGAGATGTGAGGGGGGTATTCATAAATTTTGCATTTCTCACAGACAGTATTTTAAAGCCCCTCTCTCTCCACTGCTTGGAATTTTGAGACTAAAGCAATTCTGCTCCCTGCACTTGATAGTACATTAAAGATGGGCATATCAGGGAGGTATATTCAAAACAACATGTAATGCAGTTTAGATTAAGTTTGAGTTGCTCTAACACATTCATCATACCACCGTTTCCATAATAAGTACCCCTGCTCTTGTCACTGTTGCAGCAGATGCATGCAGCAGTACATTCAGGGAACACTGTATTGTTATTGTCATGAATAATGGGGAAAAATACTAATAAAAGCCCATTTATCATAATAATTTCACAGTTAACCGTGGCTACTGAATCTGTTATCTGTGCTCTACAATGAAAGAAAATTAAATTTAAAGGTGAATGTTCACCATCAGCCCTTTGTTCAAGACAAGTGCCCCTGAACCCCCCTTGAATATTAGTCCAGTGTTTGTGCAAAACGTCTACCAAGGAAATGACTTCACTCAGGAAACTGGATGTCAGCTTTACACACGGGCCGCAGAGCTGCCAGTGTTTTAGTCAGGCCGACAACACGTTTTTTTCTCAGCTCACACTCCAGTTTAAAGTAAAGCTGCAAAAAGTGACAAAGGAGGAAATTGGACTCTCAGTTGTTTTGGTTACTCCAAGGACACCTCACACATTTGCTTCTATTTCCTGTCTAAGGGCTGGTTTTCTGATTGGCACTGATGCGAATGTCAGGGTCTGTGGAGTCTAAGGTGAATCGTGGGGCTTTTGTCAGAGCCTGGTGGCAATTTAAGGTTATCTTTATGTGTCACAGGAATTGTACAAACATTTGCATTAAGTATACATTAGCGTGCTCCCCAGCTTGCTCGAGGATTAAGCCTTTGTGCAGAAGAAGAATACAAATCCTTGCCCACACGTTTTTGCACATTTGCTACCTTTGCATGGATATAAAATAATGTACATTAAAAAAACAACAAGCTGCTATCAAAGAATATAATTAACAGTGTAAATGGAATATATTTGAGACAACAAAAATGCATAACTGTGGTCCAAATGCATAATCCAGTCATATTCTGAAATATGTCCCCATTATTACCCCAGTCATTTCCTAAAATAACTCGCGTCTCTAAAGATCTGACCAAACACAAATCAACCCGCCCGGATTGTTTAAATAATGCAATAGTCTCATAAGTTTGACTTTTGTGATTTCATGCTCACATTGCAACCATACACCACAATTAAACCTAATTTTCACTTTTAAAACATGCTTATCATTTTCTGCACATAATAATTATATGACCCAGTAGCCGGGGGGCTTCAGTGCTGCAACAAAGTCAGTAAAAAATCTTGTAAAAGTCATTGCAAATGGGAAATTGACTTGATGCCAGGACAGTAAGTTGAGGATTCGGGGGTTGTGAAAAAATGTCTTTGAACTAGTTTTTGCTCGCAGAAAATATTGCTTCTGGGTTGATATTCTTTCTGAAGTGTTTCATGGCAATGAGAATTAAGAAATAAAATGCAGCGCCAAATGATTCAGTGAAAAGATGGCACACACACCCACAGGTATTCTGTTCACATGACATCACCCTGTGTAAAATTGACAACTTCATGTTTTTTTAACCTTTCTTTAAAGTAGGTGAGGTTTTTTTTTCTTACAGAGTTATAAAATTTGTCTTGTCTTGTAAGAGAGGCCAGTGAAGCAGCATCATGGGAAACAAAAGACAAAGAACATCGGTTACATCAATAATAATCCAGGAATTTATTGGTAAAATGTGTTTAGTTCGTTTATGGGATCGAAATACTTTTTAAATTGCTTTTTGTGATTCAGACACACACCTCTTCTCCGGCTATTTTAATGCTGTAAATCTCAGCAGAGCCACATCAAGGTATATTTGGATGAGATCTCTATCTTTTCCGCGTCTCCTTTCATTCCTCAGAAGAACATGTCTTTTGACCTTGACATGTGCAGGCTGGCTGCATGTTTCCCTTTCAGTGCGCTCTCACCTCAGCCTGTGAACTGGAAACTTTGCTCCTGTCATCCCTCTTATGATCAGTCTGCTTCCTTAGCTTCCACACACGGCACATACCGGCTACAATACCTGGGAGGATAAATGCTCAGTTAAATTGAATAAACATAATCCAGACATGCTTCATTCCAGCCTGTCTGTTATGGACAACGTACACGCGTGATCTCTGATTCCATCGGTGTTGAAGAAAGAGCACGAACTAGTGCAAAGATTAGACGTCAGCTGTAAAGGCCAGTGTCAGATAAAAGAGAATTTGTATCTTCCAGAGACAATCTACTGTGATAAATACAATTTTAATCAAACGTAAGATAATCACTGCTTTTATTGAACTGTTTTATTACTTCCTTTGTTATCTTTTGATAACGGATAGCACTGTTTATTAGCTTATACTGCAGTGTTCTGTGAATTTAATTCAAGCAAGTCTGTTTGAATGTTGTTTTTCACCGGACTTCTGGCCTTGCGCCTTTTTTTTTTGCCGAGGTGTGATGTCTTGCAAAAGTATTTCCTAAGCGGCATAACCACAAAGATTAGCAGTAACCCCCCCTCTCTGTGCCCTAGTCTGCAATGTCCTCTCATGTTAAAACAAAGCATCTGCCTGTCTATCATCTAACCATAGGAGCTCTGGGTGGGGCAGGATTCCAGTCTTTTGAAGTGAACTTGTCATGGGAAATCTGCATCATTGGGGCTCAGTACAATCACTGGCTCAAGATTAATTGCTTGTGGTGCACCACTTCAAACAATTTAAGACACTGCAGAAGGAGATGAACTTTTGGAAAGCTGTAATTATCTACATACATACCTGTATGCGCACATTGTTATCTTTCATGCGTGACTTTAAAAATATGCATGGTTAAATGTAAACATGCACACATTCGTAATCTGTTATATAATTAAAGAAACATAAATCATTTTATTTTTTATATACTTCAAATACATAGATATATACAGTTATACATATTTACAGATATATGAAATAAGAGTCTAATCTGTAGTGACAAGTAACACCCCCCTTCAAATACACACAAACACAAGCATGCACAACTCCAAACAGACTGCAGTAACACAACATTAAGCGGTTTTCTCTTCTCTGTTATCTCCAGCTTCCTTTTTGCCCTTTGGTTAAACATTCTCTTGGCATGCATGATCTCATTTAACTTTGATTTCCTCTTTTTCCAGGACGGCATCCTCGATGGTTCCAATTTCCAGCCCATTCCCCAATTTTCAACCCCAATGACAGACAACACACGCAGGAATGGCTGTTTAGCTAAAGAAGGGAATTGGTAAGTGATGATTTTAAATGCTGTTTAAGATAAAAAGGACAGTTTGCAGCAGATAAGGATTTGCCGGGATCGAGAGCAGGAAGCCCGGTTTGAATGTGCTGTTACAGTAGCCACATATCACATATGTGATTTATGTGACTGAGTTTTATGACACACTGCTGTTTGTCAGAAATTACAGTATTTTATACTGTGTAAGTATTATTATTTTGACATTTTTAAAAAATAGTTATTCCTTTCATTCTGAATATATTTAATCTGAGGAGCATTTTATTTCACACAGATGCTAAACATATATAAATATTTAATCATGACATTTTTTCACCATTCAAGTCATAAAATTTGGATACAAATATACCCAAATTGTGATTATGTAAAATCAGATTTTTGTGATTTTATATTATATTTTACATTAAATAAAATGTATGTTTTTCAACCCCTGCAAGTGAAGGATAGTGACAAAGTGTGGCTTTATATAAGAAATTATAGGAGAAAAAAAAAAACTTATGCTGCAAGTATTGTTATAATACATCAGTGTTGTGCACATAAAAATGTTTGATATCCACACATTATCACACAGTTTTAATGTCTTTATTTTTGACTTGGTATTTATTTTACAATAGGAAATCTCAGTCATATTATTATTACATTTTACAACATGTGTTTTCTTTGAGGATCTTAAAGTGAAAATAATCCTGTCTTTCCTTAAACATAAAAATTTAAATTTTATTGTCATTTTATTGGTTCATAGCCCTGAATATAATCACAATATCTACTGAATTTGGTTTTAATTAACCTGTCATTTGTGGTGTGTCCAGCATCAAGAACTTTTTTGCTGGTTGAAAAGTGCAGCTGTAGTTTTGTGTAATCCATGAAGCCAGAGGATTCTGAAATTCACTTTTCAGCACATTTCGAATAGGAGCGAACCTGGGAATTCTCTCTCTCCATCTCCCTAACTCTGTCATGAAACAGAGCACCCCATTTCCATATCAATCGGATTAGTTCCAAGACCAGGGAAGTAGGAGTAATGTAAGTAACCGTACAAATTTAAATATAGGACATCAAAAACATTGTTAGGCATTCATTTATTTTTGAAGCAGCCTTGGCTCTCAGTGACTCTCTGTGAAGATGAGATGAAAATGCATCTCTTCAATTTTATTTTATTTTATTGTGAAAGGTGTTGAACACCGCAGTATTTTAACATTACATGTGCACCAGGCTTCCCGCTGTTCTTGTGTGCTTAACCTCCTTTGCAAAATGAATATGTCACATCAAGCAATGCACTTGTTCAGAATGCAATATCAAAACAATTTCAGGTGGGCAGCATTCACATAAGCTGATTGTCTTTGTACGTTTTGTTGCTCCTGTGACACTAATGCCAGCTGGCACGATACAGCCAGAGCTGAACAAAGACATCATCATGTATTTGTGCATCTATATTTTCTGTATATTTAAAATTCATATGTCTTTGAAAAATAAAACATGGTCAACTTCCTGATGCTGCTGAAATTTTAAGCCTGCTTCACTGTTAAATGTGTTTAAAGTTAAAGAGAAATATTTAGACACAGTTATGTAATGTATGTCACATCAAAAAAGAGAAACAGGAGCTCGAGCGTGGAATGAAATTGAAATTTTACTTGGCTTGATATCAGTATAAATCCATACATATATTTCTGACTGTATTTTGTGGGTGAATCCCAGTGACATGCTGACTGATCTGACCAGTAGCTCTTGGTCCAGATGAAGACATGGATAGATGGATGCCTCCGTGACTTAGCCTGTCTCTCTGTAATTGAAAAACTAGCTAGACTGTGTTGTCTTGGGATTTGTCCCTTTATAATGCTGCTTCAAAACAGGAAAACCAATAGTGGGAATAGACCCCCGAATGTAATTAATTTCGTGGGGGCGGGGGTGGGTGGTGGTTGAGTGGGGTGTGTGTGTGGGGGGGACTATTATTGCAGGAGGAAGAATTCTAATCAGTTGCAGATTCCTTCCTGTTTGGTTAGCGTGACCGTGGCCAATTACCAGTGAACTCTGTGTTACAGTTTCACTTCCTGTGCTACCCAAAGAATGGAGCGAGGCCGACACTGCACAGCCTGGCAGAGAGAAGAGAGGGAGCGAGGAGATAGAGAGACAGACTGAGTAAGTCACATGAAGATGAAGACTGTAGGAAAGTAAACAGAGCAGAGGAAGGGGAGAGAAAAAGGAGAAAAGAGGAGGGGGGAAATCTCTAGCTAGATCTAAGGTGCACAGACATGAAGGCACATACGTCCTTTATCCACCTAATATAGAACATGACATGTGGTTTACAAAGGAAATGAAAGGATTTTGGACCCGGACTTCTCCTGCTGGCTGAGCTCTTCTCAGGTAAAGGCTGAAACTGCAGAGCAACAAACCAAACTCAAGTCACAAATGCAATAATGCATAACTCAATCATTGCTGCGATGTTATCGAAAGACACAATTTGGCATCGCTGTTTTCCCCTAAATCGAATTAAACCACTGGACAAAACAACTGAATGACAATTGCTAAGGCATACCTACATTTGCATAAAGTCTCCTTTTTTTCCACGTGTAGAAGTAACTTAATATGCCACGGTACTTCCTGGGAAATTCTGCGTGCTTATTAAGCCAGATACTGCTTTTGCTAAAGGCTTGCCAAGCCAGTAGTTTACACCATATTACAACAACAAGCTTAAAATGTCAATCATGCTCATTTCTCAAGTCTTTTTCTCACTCCCTGGACATTAGTGGGATTTTGTGTAAATATTTTTCTGTTTCTATGTCAGTAAATCTGTCAAAACATGATATTGTGGTAAAAGGCCAAAGACAACTTGCCACTGCCACAGACATTTCCAGTGACAATCACTAACAACCTGGCCTGCAAATACACTTCCCTTTAGCTCAATCCCTCTCCTTAATTCTCTGTCTTCTGCTTCTCTAGAGGGGTCTATTCCCACAGTTTCCCATTGTAATAGTTTTTGGCATATTACTCTGCACGATTCCACCCCAGAGGTCTCCCATAATTCACTTTTGATATCATTGTTTAGTAGTAGAATTAGAGGAGGGGTGCACATTGGGAACAGGCAATCTGAATTGGCAGTGGGACATTAATACATTCATTCTAGTTTGATATGATAGGATGTGTTTAGTGCAGTCGGGAATTGTGCAGTTTTAGAGTTTGTGCAGGATTAGGTTCACCAATAAAATAAAAAAATATATATATATTTAATTTTAATCAAATTGTAGCATGAATTTTATATGATTGAACATGAGGAATGTGGAATATATATACTGTTGTTATATTTATTTATATTTTATATTTATTGTTTTTATAGTTATATTTATTGCTATTTTATTTGTTCCTTTGACATCCTGAACCAATTTTGTTGTAACTTGGAGTTCAATGACAATAAAGCCTATTCTATTCTATTCTATTCTATTCTATTCTATTCTATTCTATCACTGACACACTGTATAACACCATTGCATGTAATGTTGCTGTTTTCACCTCTGAATAAGTGAGCTCTATTCTGTATTTTTGATTCAACATTCCATCCAGCAATGCCACTGTTAATAAATGAGATATTTTTGGAGTGAGCTTTTAAGACCATACAATACAAGAGAAGATATGTTCCTTTTTCAAGTGAAATTCAGGAAATCTGCTTTATATTACCAAACACATGACATGATATTTATTACCATTTTCCAGCACAGTTGAAAACATCTCAAGGGGGCCAATACTGTAGCAGTTACAAGTGGAATAAACTGCTTAGAAGATGTTCGAGGGATGATGCACATAACCGGCAATATGAATGTGAATTCCCTGGGAAGCCTATTTTGCACACATGCACACAGTCACAAGCACACACACAGTGTTCGACATGAGAAATGGGCTAAGTGCCATACTGTTTAGTGTGAACTGGAGGGTCCAAGTCGCTAAACTAATCCTAGTACCACAGGATCCTACTTCCAGCCCCGTCTTTTGCTGCAGCTGCCTGGGATCATTTCACAAACACAAGGTATTCCTGGAAGAATTGATTCTGTTAGATAGTACATTGATCACACACATCGCCTGCGGACAGAAGATGGCTTTACAAGCAATAAGATGGGAGACAATTATATTATTTTAGTGAAATAAGACAGAGTACAAGCAGCGAGTGCCAATAGCCCAGGCAGGAGGGAAGGCACCGGCAGCCCCCTCTGTGGCTGCCGCTGTGTGTTTGTGCTCCATCCTCAAGTGGCACGGTAATCCACTAAACTTTCCTCCACCCGCTTCTCTCAATGCAATCAGGATGCGAAGGCTCACCAGTGATTGCGTTCATTTGTAAAAGCATCCAAGCCAAAATTGAACCCCAAGGCTGATAAACTATAAAGATGCTGATCAGATCGCAGCTAAGGAGTCCACACTTGAGGGCACAAGGTGTCAGGGCTAGAGCCAAAAGAGCAATGACTCTGTATACCTCACTCGGAGCCAGACGGCTGCCCCGGAATACAAACAAGAAGAGAGAAAACGCATAAAAACGACAACAAACTGCAGTAGGATTTTTCATCCCCCAGCATCCTTCAGAGGAGGAAAGTATTATCTGTTCAGCAGATTAACAGTTTCTCAGATGTTCTTTTTTTTTTTTTTTGTTCCTTTTTATTGAGTCTATTGGTAAATTGAGTGCATTTATTGTTTGAGCTTTAGCAAAATGCATTGTATGTTATTGATGAGCTTGGTATGAATTTCATAATGCATCTCATGAAAAGTAGAAGCCCAAAAGAGAAACCGTGCATGGAAGTTGTTGTGTTTTCAACCCTGCAATGGAATGTTACGACCAGTTTATGAGAATGAAAACAATACATAACTCTACAATGTGAACTGTGTGTGCAGAAAAGTGCTCTTCAAGTCCAATTTATTTTGTTTTTACTGTGCCCTTCATCGCACTGCCTCCTGTCATCGCACTTCAACAGTTACCGCAACTTTTTATCTGCTTTACAGTTATTTCTCACAGCTATTGCTCTGTCTCACGCTAAATGAACAGTGTCATTACGTTAAACACACATATCTCTGTCTGCTAAAGCGCAGAGATTGAGGACAGACAGACAGAGAGAAAGGGAGGATCTGAGGATGTTTTTTCCTCTCCATCCTCGTGGCCCCAGTGCGTTAAATGTCAAAGAGCAGTCAGCGGGAGAGACTGATTCCAGGAGGCGATGTGAATGGGACGATTGAAGACCCGCTTTGATTGACAGCTCTTCCTCTCTTGCTCTGCCCTGAGGGTGATTGACAATGTGGTTCATCTCACATTTTGTGACTGAGCTAATCCAGTAAATTCCTACCAGACGCAGCACAACTCAGCAGAGACCTGCTGCTCCTTTCCCAGGTGGAGTTTTTATTTTATCTCTACTTCCCCAAAATAAATATGTTTTTCCATCTGTGGCACTGAAAACAAACCAGGGGGGGACTATAATTAAGTGTAAGTACATAATTAAGCGAGTTTAGAAAAGTGCTAGTTTTCGATGAATTAAAATGTAGACTAATTACATGTGGGAATTAGCCTGCTGTTGTGATAGTGATTAATATTGTCATAGGTTACTGTCTCAATATGCTGCCAGTTGGAAATGGGATCACCTTACTGGAACGATTGATCTCTTGCCAAGTTCAATAATTAATTGACTGAACAATCTCTGACACACAACTATCTCACATGTCGTCCTGTTCGCCCACAAGGTGAGCGACTCGTCCTCTCGACCTTGCACCTGTAGTTTGATGTGTGTTGTTGTTTCCCAGAAATCGCTTCCGCCGCACTGCAGCTGGCTTTTCAAAGAGAAATAAGGACACAAGAATGAAAAAAGACGAAGAAAAGAAATTAACTTACAAGACCTCCACTCCTATTTTAGGGTGTGTAAGTAGTGATAAAGGGGTTATTGCAGTGTACGGTGCCATCTGACAGCCGTGGCTCACATTAACGCAGCTGCCCAATAAGGAGTGGAATGTGAGAAATATTTGACGCTTTCATTAATCATCATTCCTAAATGATCACTCTGTGAGGGTATGCGTTTAAGCGTGATTAATTGCAGAGTGAGCCTAATCAAGCAATGAATTACCTGCCTAACCTTTTGCAGGAGGCTGGTGTTAACCTCAAGTCAAAGCAGTGTGGTTAACTGTGTCAAGGAAAATTACGAAGAGACAGTAATGAGAACCAGCAAAAGATGCCAAATTAAAGAAAGTAGATCATCAGATATGATTTGAGACCTGCAAAATAAATTAAATATAGACCTAGGTGACATTATTACCTGCTTTTTTTTCCTTCCAAGGTAGTAATGAATAGGATGCACATACCCAGTTGTTTTCTAAGATAATCCCCAGATATGTCACTGTTTGTGTGTACAGTTTTTAAACATTACTCTGCCATTGTTTTACAGTCTTTTAATAAACTTGTAGCATCTTTGTATAAAAATCTTTATAAAATGATTAAGCCATAAAGACCCAAATACACACCACTGACCAAAAGCATCTACTGATCTAATGTTGATCCATGAATCCTATTGATATATGTAAATAATTGAAGGAAAATGCAGTTTCTCATCTAGGAAAATACCTGATTTTCACCCAAAAAATACAAAATATACATGATAATGTTATAATAAATGCTGATAAATCATTTGGGAAAGAAAGTTGTGGGTCTTCAAGGGTTAAATTACAAGCTTTATGTTACTATTTTATATTGCAGAGGTTTCAACTTCAGTGTATTTCAGAGAATAAATAAAATGATTTAAACATTTAAATGCATACTGTTTAAGCTTAACAAAAAAAAAAAAATACACAGAATAATCCTTTAAAGAATAATAAGTACAGGGGTGTCCTTAATAATTCCCTGTCTTCGTGCAGTCGTCTTCTGTAGAGCCCAGGAGACAATACCCCAGTGTGTGCAGATCAGGTGTTCGCCTTATAAGTATGATGAAAGCCTCACCAACCAGTTGTGACAATGGCAAAGTGAGATAATAGCCCACCGAGATGAATTGAGGATGACTCGTACAAGCGTCAAGCTTGTATGGGGGCATTGCACACTCTAAAAGGTATGCTTTTGAAGTCAGGGGTGTGGCAGACTTTGTCTAGTCCACCTTACTGTGATATTTGGTCTGTGTTTATCCTCCAACTCATGTAATTTCTATATTTTGTATTCATGACATTCAAACTCCAAAATGTGACCAAAGCCTTGTAAAGAGAATAAATATTTAATTCAAATATAACCCGTGATTTGACTCCTTCTTCAGAGCCAGTACTCATTAGAAGCAAATATTTTGTTCACATACACAAATGAGCTTCATAATTGCACGATTTTATGCACAATTCAAATTCAAATCATTCCTTCTTGACACAGCCAATACATCTGTCATGCGGCTCCTCGTTTTTTTGTTGAATAATTAAAAAAAGAAATAGAGAAACATACTAATGAGAGAACCTTACTTGAGGGCTTTGCCGCTCCAGTGACTATCATATTAATGTATTCCTGTGTGAATTAAACGCATCATCAAACACCTAAGTTCCCTCCATATTTTCCTCTGAAGACGAGGGCTGGACACCGGTGTCTACCTTGCCCTCTGCAAAAATGAAGGGCATTCTTCATTATTACACCTCTTGTGATTACTTGTTAATAGCCGTGTGCTAAAGGTCCTCTTCGAAATTGACAAAAACAGTGAATTGAGCTTTTTATGAGAATGACATTGTTTCGGTCACTGATTAAGTCATTAAGATATTTCAAAGTGCTTTTAAAGAGACATGTAGTTGTAATACAGCTTTTTGGTGTTACTTGTCTATTGTATACAGTGTATTGTATTGTGTACAGTTTTGTGTAAAAATCTCTGTCATGTAATTAAAAAAATACAATATTTTAGGTATCACAGCTCAGTAGTTTTTCTCATGAACACCAGCCAAGTCAACAGCCTTTTTCAGCCTTTCTCTGCCTCCAGCTCTGGTGACTGCCAGTGTAATCTGTGCCTGACCTTTCCCCACCTTCTTAAACCTCAGTCTGTTCCCCCATTCTTCCACGTCTCCATGCGATGCCATCTTCCCCTTAACTCACAGCAGATTGACAGTCATCAGAGCTCCTCTCTCACAGTGGCTGACAGCCTGAACCTGCTCATTAAGGCAAATTGGAATGGGAGACTAAACTGAGCATGCAGAGTTATTTTAGAGGCCACTTTGTGACGGAGCAAACATGCCAGCTCATGCTCCTTATAATGGCTTGTCCTGGGTTGAAGAAATATGCTAGATTTAATTATCATAATAGACCATTAGTGCAAAGGTACTAAAAGGGTGAGGACTTACAGAGTATGCCACAAGATTTCCTTCCACTCAATCAGTTTGAGGAGTTTGGAGATAAGAAAATATTAATGTTTTTTTTTTTAAGGGAGAAGAGGTAAATGAGGTTTTTAAAATTCTTATGCAGGCACCAAACAAAAGCACAGAAAGTACAAAGCAACAAAGCATGCAGTTAAGGTAGGACTGATTTGTTAGTGTGAATATTTTGAATAGATTTGCCCATAGCTGTTAGAGAGCAAAGCAGGCGATGTGTGATTGATCACGTCCCACAGGGGCGACAGCCAGCATGCCATTTATACACAACAAACGGTGTTGGCTACACTAAACTAAGCTCACACAACCTATGCAGATAGCTTAGTCTTTCATTTTAACATGTGCATGCTAAACCTGGCTGATAAACGATTTGCCTAGCAGCACTTCCGTCCATATTTTATCACGGCAGACAATGCTCGGTGGCGTTGCCAGACTTGGTGTATATCCAGTATTCAGGCAAAAAGCTTCTCCTCAACCCCTCAACAGCTTGGCTCCCATAATTAACTTCCAGAGGACTGATGGGAGCCATAGTCAGAGACAACAGGAATAGAATAGAATAATAGAACTGGATTTAACCGAATTGAATCAAATAGATTAAAATTTAGGAACAGGTAGAAGAGCTACAGAGAACTAGATGTTAAAAGCAGAGCATCGAGACAAAGATTATATTTGACAAACAGCAGTCTTGGGTCAGTCATGCTTGAAGCTTATTCCTTTTGCAGATAACTTCCATCATACAGAGAGCTCCTGTTGAGGGCAGAAATGGCTAAAAGGATTAATGACTGTTTAAACCTACAGCTCTGCAGTTGCTAAACACAGCGAAAACCTGTAAGCCGTAACACCAGCAACATTTTTAGCCAATATTCCGAATATGGCACTTTTCCCAACAAATAAAAGCAGAGTAGAGTGTTAAGGGTGTTACCCGCAGGTAAATCTGTCTGGTAAATCTGGTGCTCCAGTGATTTTTCACTTTGTTTTTGCAAGTGAGATTTTTTTTAAAGTGAGCTCTCAGATTTGTGCTGGTTTTGCTTATCATTATATAATATGACTTACATTTCCTTTAGAGTCACTTTTCTTTAAATTCAGCAACAGATAATGACCGAGATGATGCTATGGAAAAAAAAAAAAGTATATCTATCTTTATTTATATATAACTCTAGCAAATTAAATAGCTACAGTTGTGCATATAACATGTATTGATGTGCACAATGTAATGAAGTAAATCACAGGTTATTATGGGCTTAGACATATTCATGAATGCACTCACACACTGTGCGAGGCAGCGGACTGACCTGTTCCTTATTTGTGCACACACACATATGCAAACACAGACATCAGAGCGGATCCCTTATTTCTGCTCTTCCTCAGTCTAACCTCAACCAGACAGATCTCCTTCTGGAGGCCCCAGGTGACTTCTTGGCTGTCTCTGATTGGACAGATCCTGTGTGTGCTTTTTGTTAAAAAGGATCATTAATAGCCTGCGTACGACCTCTGACCATCCCTTTAAATCATTAGCTGGCCAGTGAATGGTTTCTATTACTAGCCCCAGAGGAGATCTTGAAGACGAAAGGATTATGAAGATGTTGTGACACTGAAGTTGATGCATCGTATTTAGTTAGATCCTGGACTCTGTTAAATTAAATGTTGAATGTGTCAGCTTAAATGTAAAGATCATTGACTCTTTCGAAGTAAAATGAGTAAAGATGAGACTAACTTTATTAATTCCCTCAAGGAAATTCAAGTTACCATTTGCTCAAAATAAAACATATCAAATGATTAATTACAAAAATACTTATGGTAGTATATAGAAATAAATGTATTAGTCACAGTAACCAAAGTAGGAATAAAGTAGTTGTAAAGCATTTAATCTAGTTGAAGTGTATAGTTTATCTGATGGTGGGTAAGAATTTGTACAAATTTAACAACTATATAAAACAAACATAAACATGTACGTAACATAAAAATTGAATGTAAAGTACCCTCATGAAGCTGTAATGTGTAATTTTACATATGGAATAATGAGAAAATCAAATATCAGGTAGTATTTTGGTACTATTTGCACAGGTATAGCTAAAAGGGTAACTTTAGTCCATTTTTCATATATTCATGACAGCGTGTAAGTAATTTTTTACAATGTGACTTCAATAAAGTGTGTAAAAGAAAAATGAAAATGCCCAGATGGAAAAATTAGAATTTTAGTAAAATAGTAAATAAGTGCTACATTTGAAGGGTTTGCTGTGTGCACACACCTGCTTGCATACAAGTGTCAGTGTGTGTCCATTGGTGTGTATGTGTATATATAAATGAGATAGGAGGGTTGCTCCCATTCAGTAACCTATCACTTAAATCTGGCTGCAGGGCACAAAGTCCATTTGTCACGTCACGCTTTTGTTATCGCACTGCTCTTCAGAGAAAACAAACAACAAAGCACACAAAAGACCTCCATAGAAAACCGCTGCCTCATCCAATGAGAGGTTCGCATTAGATATGATGGGGAGAGAAGGAGTGCTGAGGCACTGCAGAGGAGGAGGAGGAGGTGGAGATGTGTGATTAAATGCATGCATGTTTGAGTGTCACTGTGTGAGCTGATGGTGTTTGTGCACGTGTTTTCGTAATGTGTGTGTATGTGCTTTCAGGTGTGTGTGGAAGTGTGTTAAGAGGATACCCGGAGCCGTGCCTTGCCGCCCCTTGCCTAAATCATGTGTACAAGCTGTTTCCAATAAACTGTTAAATTTGATAAAGAGGTCTGGTATTATATTACAAAGCCCAGAGGGCACTCGGACCTCTGCTATCATGAATACATTTTGCCTGATAATAATGCTGTGACTTCAATCGCTGCCACAGGAAAAACTGCGGCCCTCCTGGAAATCAAGTTGTGAGGCAGGGTGACACCTGTATAAATGGACAGGTGATAAGATTATAATATATTTATGCTTTCTGGGTTAGTGTTAAGGGACTTCTACAAGTGAGCATGAGCAACACAAGACACTGGAGGGCATGAAGAGAAGTGCCAAAGGGGGCAAATCCTCTCACCTCACATGGAAGGCCTTTTATTCATGAGGGGAAAAAGCTGCAGAGATATACTGTACTGTGGCGTTTTGGTTATAAGTCAGTGTGATGATGTTCCAATATGAAAGGTAGAGGGTTTAAAGATTGTGGGAGCCTCATTTTTCAAGAGAGAAAACATGCAATGACTCTACACGAACAACAATTCAGATTGAATTATTGATGAACTGATGAATATAGGAAATACAACCTTGCAGTTGTAAAAATTATACACACTGAGATCTGAAAAGGAGAAAAAAAAAGGCCCTGTTGATGATAATTCATTACTGTGTTAGCAGCAGTGATACTTGGTATTCCTGACTGCACCAGTCTGTCCCATATCTCTGGTTTCCATACAGTATCCAGGTAGCTAAGAAGGTAGGCAGGTGATGAATGTTCAGTAATTGTGAGAGTTCAGTGGCAAAAAGATTCAAATCCATGACAGTGAGAAATGGAGGAAAGCCCCAGGGGAAATTTCAGGCTGTGAGGAAGTGCATCCAACCTGTCTAAATAACAGATCACACCTCAACTTGGTCACTTGCTCAGAACGTGCTCTCTGATATTAGAAATGTGCCTTTATTGCAAATGAGTGCTTCTGTGTGGCAGCTTGTTTTCGTGATACAGGTGTAAAATAGTGTGTACATAAGAAAAAAGGTCACACTTCTGGCACATTATCTTTCTTCCCAAATAAATTCTAATTTCCAGTCATCATCAGTCACCGCTTGTAACGTTAAGAAAAGGCAGGAAAGAGACTTGAATTATTCCACATTACTCCAGCTGCAGCTTTGAGGTTTGCTCAGAGTGCAGTTTGCATAATTATGAGGCAAATGAACTATTGATGGGTTTTTATGCATTTGGGTTGATGGATGCATTTCTCTGCATGGATTGTTGCATGTATAAAGGTTGTGTATCTATGCCCATGCATGTTTCATGATAACAGATAGGTGCCAAATGTCTTTACAGTGGAGAGAGTGTTTGCGTATGTTATTTACAGTGGTGTTGTTCATGTATTGAATGCTCTGTATTCATGTGACAGAGCAGCCCAAGCTAAATAGAGCTCAAATAAACCTCAAATCACATTATTTTTAATCTCAACCAATAATCTGCTCCTTATTTAGACATGCAGTTTAAAATCACTTCCCACCAGGCACCACACAAAACACTACATGCATTACCACTGGATGTCAGATTTGGCCAAGCTATCTCTAACTCTGTTGGGAGACTTTTATGACTCACTGTAAAAGTCAAAATTAAATGCAACAAAAAAAAAGGATTTTGCTTGGCAGGGAGCTCAGTGAATTACTAAGGCTGTTTTTATGACTGATTATGAATGAGCTGTGATTATTATCAGCATTGTTATCAAGGATTTTGCAATATCAGGACAAGTATTTGTGTTTGTGTATTATGACTGCATCTATGTGTTTATATGCACATGTGCTTTGACATACGCATGTGCAGAATTTTTTTTTTTTTTTTCAAGAATTCTTATCTTTTGCAGGTACTATAATCTTGTTGTCATTATTTCATTTACCCCTCAGTTTGACACCATGCCACTTAACCAGTCAAACCTCAGTCATGCAGCTGAACATGCCTTTTCCCATCCAACGTGGAATGTGAAGTAGCACTTTGAAAACAAACAATCTTACCGTAGATTACTGAAAGCAGCACACATTAATCGAGCTCTAAACCAGTTACTCTACCCAATCAAAAGTTAATGAGCAAAAAACCAAGTTGGTGCAAAAATACTGAGCAGTAACAATCTTTCATCAAGTTCGTATTCCTCCTCTTTTTTTTTACTGAGATGTTGTTTTATTTTAACCATCAAGAATGGACAAAAACCTCATATTATAAACTGACTTTTACACAGTGTCCAAGTCTTTCTCAATGACTTTCTCAGGTGTTATATCATAGATGGATATTCTGACAATAAAAAATGAAGACTGGTAATAAATACCTTCTGAGGGTATGGTATATCCAGCAAAGTTTTATAACTTCATCATCAAGGATGCCGCATTGGTTACAGTTACATTGCATAAATCATCAAGGATGCTTACACAGAGCAGTGCCTGAGGGTATTTCCCAAAGCATAAGAATAAAACTTTTTACTAATAATACAATAAGACTTCATCAAAACTTCATCACTTTGTCACTGCAAAACTGCAGAAGACACCAGATGACAGGATGAAATATCATGATGCTAAAGGGTTATTATTGCTGTCAATACAGTACTGCACATGGGAAACATTGCTTAAATACAGAAAGAAAGTGCACCTACAAATGGGATGAACTTGGACAGACAGTGCAAAGCCAAAAAAACCCACTCCATGTTGCCTCGAGCTGTTGTTGGTGTACAACAGATTAACAATAAACTAACAATCAACTCTAATCCAGTGGTCAGACAGTCAAAATATAGCAAAAGAAAACATCAGCGGCTGCCTCTCTCACTGGAAGAAGGGCTCATAAAAAGCTGACCTTACCAAACAACAACAAATGAGCACCCTGTCGACTTCCTCCTCAGTTAAGCTGTAGAAATACAGACCGGACAACTGGTATTAGCAGTACAATCATCGGCCCTCGCATTATTAATGACATAATTACTGCACAGAGACAGAATGAGGGAAGAAGAGTGAAGGAGAGGAAGAAACAAAGAAGCAAAGATAGAAAGAAGTGATCCTGTAGTGGAAACAAAGAAGAGCGGAGGAAAAAAGCTAAAAAAAAAAAAAAAAAGAGGTATGCAAAGAGAGAAGGGTTTTGATAAAGAAAAGAGATAGATTGACACTCCCTTTGGGGGCTTGTAGTGAGGACATTTTTACTCTATTTTGGGTGGCTGGACCCTCCCTCATTGTTAATTGGAGTCTTCGACTGTATCCTAGTGTCCCGCACTCCGGTGGCACCCCCCAAGGTTCAGGGAATTACCGTGTCTGTCTCCCCTCCTCTATATTTAGGCCATTTAAGGTTGCACGGTTTTAAAAGGGAAAGTCAAAAGATGCCATTCTTTATGAATGTCTGAGGATATGAATAGGGTCGCCACTCCTCTCCCTCTGTCCCCTCAGGAGTTCACCTTTTCAAATATAACAAATGCCTCAATTAAAATCCCTTTCAAACACCATGCTTATTTTTCGATAACAATCGTCCACTGCTCCCCTTTAGTTCACTCCTACGCTCTCTCCCCTTGCCCTCGCTCTCTCTCTCTCTCGTTCTCTCTGAGGAGGGGTGATGTAAAGGGATGTAGAGGGAAGATATGCTCCTGTGTAAAGAAAAATAAAATGAGGGAAAATGGAAGAGACAAAGACAAACCGAGTAAAGTGGAGAAAGAGAAACAGAGGGGCAAGAAGAAGCAGCAAGGGAGAGATATTTGTGTGTTAGAGAGAGAGAGAGAGAGAGAGAGAGAGAGAGACTGGGCTCTATTATCACACTGGGATAGATGCAGGGCCTGGAATGATGTGAGCCAGCAGATGGCAGGGTAAGAACAGTAATATGACCAGCTCCACTCCGTCTGTCTGTGTCCCAACAGCAGGTCAGTGGGGAGTCCTCAGCCTACACACAGACATACACAATGGAAAACATACTCAAAATGGAACCGACACACATATACTCAGGCATACACAGCTGTAAACTATTCCTAAAATGCCTCCGGGCATGTATGCCCTCAAGGCCTCATGGTGTGCACTAAAGCGCACTGTGTACCGTGTACATCTGATGACGTGCATGCCCACAGGTAGACGCATTTACTTGTCCGACACATTAGCATGAAAGCGTATGTGAAAGCAACTATTCATGCAACTCAGGACATTTAGAGGAGGTGGAAATATAGATTAAAACTTTTCCTTGAACTTTTACACTTGTCATTTGTTTTTGGCACTCGTCTCACATCTTATGGAACTGTCTGCAAATATTTACCGAAGTGACAAAGGTTGTGACTTTTTTACGCAGAAGGCTGATTTATTCTCTTCAGCTGTTTTCTCCTGATAAGTAAGTTCACTA
Source organism: Sphaeramia orbicularis (assembly GCF_902148855.1). Taxonomy (NCBI): domain Eukaryota; kingdom Metazoa; phylum Chordata; class Actinopteri; order Kurtiformes; family Apogonidae; genus Sphaeramia; species Sphaeramia orbicularis. Next base: position 25,048,874 of record NC_043976.1, on the reverse strand, counting down.
TTTCCAGTCGTTTTTTGCCGCGTTGTCAAAAAGATTGCGGGTGGCGTGCCTTATGCAACTTAAAACTCTAATGGTTACAAGACAGTTTGTCGCCATTTGAGGCTCAAAGGGAAATGAAACTAATGCTGAATAATGCGTTCTTAGGCCATCATTAGCATCGGAATAGTGAAATGCATTAGGGCTCTATGGAAGATGGCTGGCTTTAATAAAAGACCACTTAAAGATGGCAAACAACAGCAAACAAGTAAATCTAAAAAACATGGGCCTGCTCGCTCACTTAAGACCTGTGGACATTATCAGCATCTGAGCTGTATGGTAGTGGAGATTAACTGCCTGGTGTTGTTTAGCTTAGCTGCATCTTGGCTGCGTTCGATTAAGCTCTAGGGAGGAAACCAAAGACAGACTTTTTCCATTCAGTAATATTGACTAATTAATAATTATGTCAATTCCTCCTTTCCAGCTTTTGGTTACATGCTGGTTTGCGGTCATGATTGCAACTGCGTTTTTTTGATAAAAGCATGCACAACAATTCCATTTACTGCGTCTTAAAAATGTGCCTCTCCGCATGCAAATGCACACAACTGAATTAGATCCAAGTAAATGATGGTTTACTGTACATGTTACACAGGGTGTAAGTACAGTGCAGAAGGTATAAAACTGGATCAGTCACTGTTAGAGACTAACAAGCAGGCTTGTTGTGGAGTTCAGTGTGGTTTTGATGGGGAGCTCCAGCTGTTTCGCATAGAGGGACATCAAGAGGCTCAAAGCTATCTGTGCCTTTGCTAAGAGTCTCTATATTTGAACACTCTCCCTCTCTGTCTATATGTGTCTGTCTCTCGCCCCCGCTATCTGTTGGTGCTGGTCTCTCCCTCTCTCTTTGGCAGTCTAAACCAATAATGTATGATATCTTTATCTTTAGAGTCACGGTAATATCATATAGCACACAGACATCCCCACTTGCCTTTTGGGCTTTTCTGCCTTTGCTCTGAGCGGATAGTCATCGTCAAGAGTGTCTCCTGACAATTTCCAAAATGCGATGTAATGGTTTGTTTATGATTATTTTCTGTAGAATTTGTCCCGTTTCTACTGACTGATGTTTATAGAAGAGTACACTGGCAAATTGGATGGTGAAATCCCTGGTGATTGTGTCCCTTACACATCCACCATAACCTCAGTAAATAAATCTCTCAGACTCCAATAAAATATGTTATTTCTTCCCTATGAATCATACAACATAGCTGGGCTTCATTTCTGACCATACTGTGTTGGCTGCAGGCTCTGAGATTTTTCAGAGAGAATTGTAAGATATATAGAGTAGGACAGCAGTTGTTCAACTCTGTCAGGGAATACACAATCTAAGATGTTTTCTCAAAAACAAAAATGATTTTCCAAACTGAATTGGAAGCTTGACTGGTACATTAGGTTGCCTTTATTTTATTTATCCCATGCTGTATTTACTCCCTTTTGGATTGTGCAGATTTGGCTGTGCATCTTAAATTACATAGGTTTTATGTTACATCTCATATTTCAAATACTTTTCTTCACATTTTAGGGTTGTATCTTTTCCCTTTAAGTATAAACCTGGTGATTGTACGAAACATAAACACGTTATTCTGGAGTTATAGCATGGGCTTTAATCCAAACCTACGTTTTTGTGTTGACTTCTTGTATTGTTGAAATTCCCCTAATCTCTTCTATTTACCTACTTCAGCATCACTCACTAGTCTTTAACCCAACCTTTAACACCACAAGTGTTAGCCTAATATTATCCTCTTAAACCCAAACAGCATTTTTCCTCACTGCTTTTCACCTTGTCGGGTCACAATGCAGCAGGCATGTTGAGGCAGACCTCTATTTAAAGATGGTGAAAATGTTTGGGTGGCTCAACCCTTTCAAATTAAATGGATGGCATCCCAGGGAGGCCTATCAAAAATGATTAAAAAGGGTGGAAGACAGCATGTGTGTGAAGTGTCAAGACGAGTCGGCACAGGCTAGCCGACCTGCACCGAGAGCCAGGAAGCTTATTAGCATTTCAGCGCATAGCAACCTGCCTAGCCCCGAGCACTGATCTTAACACGGTCTGTCCAAAACCGCTCCGCTCTCTCTCTTCCTCCCTCTCCCATTCCTCTTCTCCTTTGGCTCCTGTGCAAAAAACATTCATGTCAAGTTAGTGGTTTACTCGAGACAGGAATGTTTCTGTGTGTTAATGTCAAATTAGAGTTGCAATCTGACAGAGATCGTTTATATACGAGACAGAGAAGTTTAATGCTGCCCAAACACTATGTGAGGAATAGCAAAGGTGATACCAAGTTGTCAGTTATCAGTTCATGGAATCAGATTGGTGTGCTGACAGAGATCATAGCTGTGGTTTCAAACTTTCTGAGGAGGAAATTGAATTTGACACAGGTTCATTAAAGCAGTAAAATTTATGTTGTGTTTGGATCCAACAGAAATATTCATTTTCATAATGCTAGCAGTTTATTTCTCAACTCAAGCCAGGATATTCTCAAGAAAAGTTGCATTACAAATTACAAACTTTTTTTTTCCACAAGTTCAGGCATTCATTTGGAAGACCTTCTAACTTATGGTGATCTGTCTGATGTGTAAAGTATGTTTAAGTTTCAGTTTGATCAAATACTGCAAGAGTATTTCAGTTAGAACAGCCCAGTGAGGTGCTGCAGGCTAAAACCACTATCTGGACAAAAAGTGGCACTCTCTTTCATTTTTAATCTCTGTCATTCTTCTTTTTCATTGCACCGGCTTTGTCTGAGACAGTATTGACTTCACTACTGGAAAAAAAAAAGAAAAGAAAAAAAAAGACTGCGGTGCAACTTCTGTTCCCAGACATTTTCTAACAAAGGAAGTCACTTTGATGTAATTAGTATGTTTTAACCATTGCAAAAGCATAAGACTTCCCTTTCAAACATGCTTCTCACTCAATGTTATTATCGAGATACCATCCATAATTGACTACAGAGATTACTATAATCAAGTTACAGCAAAATAATAATGTTCCAGTAAAATATCAAGTATCATACCAAAAATGTAAGGGTTGAGAGGTTGTGTATAGTAGTTTTTAAAGCTTCTGTGTTATACTTTTTCCACCTTCCCCCCTTTTATTTTCATCTGCGATGTAAGAGCATCACAGCTGGACCTAGACGCTTAATCAGTCACCGGGGCATGCTATGTTTCGATATCAAGTATTTCATATTTCTTTATTGACTCTGCGTTTTTATGCTCTTCTTCATCCTGACAGTATAAAGAATGGGCTGACACGCTAGCTCAAGATCCGAGGCCATTTTGTGGCTGAGCTCTGTGCTCAACCATGTGACTAATGGGAAGCCCTGGAGGACTTTCGGAGGTATCACTCAAAAACAAAGTTTAAAACAGTGAGAAAACATATTGGGTTGAGAGATGCACGTTGGAAAAATATTTAGGGCTTGAAAAATACCTTACTTCCATTGTGAAATTCACACAAAGTTTAGATGGTGTAAAACAGGTTGCTTCTAAAATTGATAATTAATCTGTCATAATGTGCTCTTGCATACAGCGGGTATCCTTTGTCCCCAGACTAGCTCATCTCAGTGAAGCGACCTTGGGAGGGGGAGCCTGCCTGCCTACCTTATAGCTCCCAGCTCTCCACAAGCCCCTACAGAGCATCTCATTGTCTCAAATTAAAGATAAGGTCTGCCTACTCTGTGTACGGTAGCTACCCTACCTTTGGCATGTGGTCGTTGCTAATTACTTTGAGCTGTTAAGGCAGACATATCTGGGGAGACAGGCAGGAGGGAGAGACCTACAAACCCAGTTTAAAAGAAGAATCTGATTTTCACATTGCTCCCGATGGCTTTGTTTGACCTGTTGGATATGCATTGTTCTCTCAAGGCTAATTCGGTGTTGGGCTCTACCTGTTGTTTTGCTCTGTGGAGGAAGTTTACAATATTCTAGACTATCTCATCATGATTATAGCAGAGACTTAAAGTTGGGGGTGTAATTTGTTGCATGTTGGCATAGTATGTGTGTACAGGTAGGTCCTTATGCATCTATACACTGTCAGACTCAGTCTCTCTCATGACCTGCCCCAATGTTAGTTAGTGGCCTCGGAGCAGTCACCTGTCATAAATCGGTGTAATTTACTGGGGCAGTCATTAGTGAAAACAAAACAAAAGTGGCCGTAATCAATTTGAAACAGTAAATTAGCTGGTATAAATCATGGTTCAGGCTGCAGCAAGCCATGGTGGTGGTGTCAGAGATCCTGGTTTAGCGTTCTCGCTGCCTGGTAAACTGCTCCATTTAACTCCCCTCCGACTCCCACTGGCTCATTGCTAAATAAGGATATCAATTAGGCTAAAGCACTCAGCAAAGGCTCCCAAGTTAACCATCAGCCGAGGCATGAATGGATCTTTGGGGATATTGACTGCTGCGGCAATAGGTTTGTAAGTGGGCTGACCAAGGGGTAATTAAAGCAGCATTATCATGTTACGCCGTTTATGGTACTTCTGTGGCTCTAGCTCTATGCAGTCCATGGAAGAATGGAGGCAAGTAGCATCTAGCAACAAGTACCACAGTAGGGGAAGAAAAACAGAATGAGCACTGGTCAAACTAAGTGAGACATTAGGTAGTTGAGCACCATAATCAGATCAGAAGTGTGGTCAGTTCTGATGATATTTAAGTATATTGTTTTTATTATTATTATTATTATTATTATTATTATTATTATTATTATAATAGCTGGCATTAAGTCTCTTGTTATAGCATCTTTACAAAAACACATCTTTTAGAGTTTAAACTATAATAATACATATTACAATTGCAATGCCAATCATTTTCATTCAGTTTCTGTGAGCAATGTCTTTACATGATCTGAGGAGAATCGTCAGGCGGAAACTCAAGCCAGCTCACTATATGAGGTGGCCTTGATGTATGTGCAATTACAGCATAATTACAGAGATAATTACTGTATGGGTAAGATTAATAACTTTATTAGCTAAAATGGTTCACTTTTAAAAGAGGGAAATGTATACGTTGGTCTTGCAGATCTAAATTTGCTGAAAGTCAATTAACGGGCTGATTTTGTATCTCATTACTCACATGTTTCACCTTGGAAAGGCACCTTGAGAAGCTAAATTTAAAATGTAAAAAAGGTCAGGAAGTCCCTCCGTACAATTAAGCCAGGAGTTTCTGCAGAATACCATCATTATTGAGGAAATGACAAAGTGTCTATTTTGGCCAATCTAACGAGAAAGACCTACTTCGCAATTAAATCTTGTTAACTGTCGGACCAACCTCTTTAACATATCTCAATTACCAGAGGAGGAGAGTTAACTACAGTCTGCTGTGACTGTTTTCCTCCCCTTTTCTTAGCTGTTGGCTTCTGCCTTTGTTTTTGACGGGGAAGACCACGTCCTGAGTGCCGGTGTTCTGACTGAACAACAAAGGGCCCTTAAGCTTCCTTGATACAATAATAACTCCTCCTCTTTAATTTAGCCAACCTAGCCTCATTGCACTGTTGACAGGGTTAGATTTGTCTTATCAAGACCTATTAACCATTTCCATTTTCTTATTAAATGCATGCTGTATAATTTGTGATTTTTCCAATGTGATGTAATTATGATGTATCATTTTCCTCAAATAAAGGCCCTGTCCTCTCTTGGTGTTAATTTGAGAGTGTGAACTTTATACTTTGAACTAATTGGTTGCTGTCGAAATCCCCTGAATGTGAGTAATTCGATCAGGTATTCCATAACCATTGTACAATTTAATTTGAGTAATTTAATTGGATTTGACTGCTCATTTCTGGGCCACTCTCCACTCAGTATTCAAGAACTGCAGAGCTGCAGAGGTATCCTGAGGCAAACACACACACACACACACACACTAGCTGCCACCAGTCTCTCACACCAACAGAGCCTGAAACCTCCCACCAGATAACACAGCTGGATCAGACAGTGGACAACTGGATCAGTCTTTGTGGACTGAATGCATTCAATGTGATACTGAAAGATCAAGTCAAAAGTGTAAGGTTAAGATCTTTAATTCTACATGATGGTCAGCACATACTATTATCCATCATGGGTCCAATGTAATAAGAATTTAATACATTTACACAAGGGCGATTTTTCTTTATTTTACTCTAAAACAGAGAGATTGGTCTTCATAAATCGCATTAACACAGGCAATGCTATATTCTTCATTGTTCCTGCAACCAATTGAGCGTGTATCCTGCACTTAATGTCATTCACGCCGTACCACAGAGGACTTTATCTGTCCTTAGAGGGTCAGCCATCTTGTCTTACTGATAGCTGAGGCCTGGAGACTTGAAGGCGGCAGAGAGCAAAAGCAGCAGAGACAGACTCCCCTGCCACCCTGATGTGCTGGGAAAACAGTCGAGGACCACGCTGAGAGACAGAAAGGGAGCGAATGGAGAAGAGGGGACGAAAGGAAAAGAGAGGGAGAGAGAGCCTCAGTGCACTATAGAAGAGAGAGAATCACAGAATAAAGATGCTGAGAGAGATGCCCATGGGCAAGACTGGCGCTGTCTTGCCTAGACCCTCCTCCTAGTGCCAGAGACAGGGATGACGCTGCCACTCTGCATCAGCCTTATGTAGCATTCATAGCAGCAGGTCGTTCTAACACAATTTGTGACCTCCACCCCAGAAGAGGAATATTGGAGTTTAACAATGGGCTTCTCTGTAGGGAACCGGCACGTCGAGACCCCGCCGTGCAACTTCCACGTCTATTATTTCTCTTTTATATATTGTGTAGAATTGTCTTTTCTGGGAATTCCACAATAAAATGACTGTTATTTATCATTACCAACCTCTTTATCATTTAGTCAATAAAAGGCCTCTCACTTTCTCTCTCTCCTTCCCTCCATCGCGGTCTGGGAGTCAGATATCTGTATTAGTCCCCCCCCAGCCTCAGGGCGAGCCGTGTCAAAAGCTAAATCATGATCAGCTATGGCTTTCTGGCTAAATTGTGTATGAAGGCCCCGGGCGGAAAAGGTGCACATGCTCATTATTGGAGACACAGAGAGAAAGAGAGTGAAGTTTGCACACACTCATTGCACTCATGCACACTCTCACATACACACAAACAAAACAAGGATAAATAGCAATAAGACTGCTAAGGGTACACGGCTCATGAGGATCTGTGTAAATTGTTCATGTAACTTGAGTCTTGGACTTTCTTATCTTGTAAATCAGCTTGTTTGACTTCACGTCACATTCTTTTTCCACTGAAATGAAAATTAGTGTAACTGATCTGTTAAGCAGGTATACAAAGCTAATTTAACTAAGTGACTGAATTTCTTTAAGTTGACCATTAAGGGTTGACTTTCTCTACTCTTCTGTTTTTCTACCTGATATCAAATAAAGTTAGTTAAATTAGATGTTATGGGGAAGAGGCTTAGTTTTCACTGGAGATGCCCCTTTCCATCTTGCACATATGTGGAGAAAAACAGAAACAATATTTTTTTGGTTGTGCAGTATTTCTTGGCAAGTCAGTGTTTCTGCTGGTTGTTGTGGATAATAACAAACCCCAGCAATCACTGCATTTATACAGGAAGTATTCTGCTTTACCAGAAGTACTCTTATGTAGCAGAGGTGTTAAGCAACGAAGTACAAATACATCGTTACCTTAGTTAAGTATAAATTTAGGTTATCTATACTTTACTAGAGTAATTATTTTTCAGCTGACTTTTTCCTTCTACTCCTTACACTTTCAGGCAATTATCTGTACTTTCTACTTCTTACATTTTAAAAATAGCCTTGTTACTCCTTTTTCATTTTGTCTTGTTTTCATTCCGGCTGTCATTATTCAAATTAAAAAAAAAAAAAAAAAATCCAGATAAATCGCCCTATCTGGATAGATGGAATTTGATTGTGGTTGGATGAGAAGTAAAACATAGAGCATTCTGACACACTATTGGTTTGTACGTGATCCATCGCACCTGACTTTTTGCACCATTACAATACTTAACTAGTCATCATGTCTTCCGCTCCATGAAACATATGTTAATGCTCAGTAGTATACATATATGGTTCTTTAATGCATTTGCATTGGACTAAAATGCTCTCATTTTCAATGGTTACATATGTGGCTGAAACAGGTAGCCTCGTGCATCCCAAATTTTACAACAGTAGAATTTTAATACAGCATTATAGTCAATATGGCCTTTAGAAAAATGTTTTTGGAGAGTTGGGGTAGTGCCCTATAGGCGCCTGATGGCATATTTTTCCCCCTTACATTTACTTTTATACTTTAACCCTTTCATGCATAGTGGTCACTACAGTGGTCATCTATTCTATAGCACTGTTCTCTTGTATATTCATGGGTTTTATCAGCCAACACAGTGGACACTTATGCATCATCCCATACAGTCCAATTCAAACTTACTGTATCTATGCCATTCTTGATAAACCTGATCTACAATAGCATGTTTTAGTGTAAATCAACAAACAAAACAGGGTCTTTTTTTGCATATTATCTCCATGAAGGGAATAATAACTAGCATTAGAATATGTTAAAATGTGGGAAAACATCTAATTAGCAGCATTAAAAATGTTTTTATTGCATAGTTTTCCATATCACTTTCTAATATTATGTCTTAAATACATGTTTCTTTGCTTCAAAAATTAAATGCATGGGGTGCGGCTGAGTGGACAGTTTTGTAACTGCTTAAAAAATACAAACAAACAAAAAACTCAATCGCATTGTTTTTTTCATGCCTAAAGAGGAATAAAAACACTCAGGAAAAATATCTTGACTAAGGTTCTCATAATTGCATGAAAGGGTTAAGTAGTTTTGAAACCAGTACTTTTACACTTTTACAGGAGTAAAAGCTGGAGTTGATTTTTTAAACCCTACTGTCTACAGCTGCAGAAAAAATTATTAGACCATCAAAAGTCATCAAAAACAGTGGTTATGTAATCAAGCACTAACTCCTGTGTGTATCATGTGACTACAACAGACAGAAAAAACATGGAATGCCTAAAAGCACTGTTTTTGGCAGTACAATGCCATAGCTATTGATGGAAGAACTGAACTGATTTTGGTTATTATCAAGAAAACCATGGAAAATTAAACTCTTATGAGCTGTTTTTGTTGTTATCATTATATTTGTCCAACCAAATGTACCTTTAGTTGTACCAGACATTAAAATGACTGAGAAATTGACGAAAACAAGGGTGATCAAATAATTTTTTTCCGTTTACTTCTACCTGAGTAATGAAGGTGAATACTTTGACACCTCTGTTATGTAGTAGGGTGAATTTTTCCATTGTGTAATGCATGATTATCACTCTATTTCCTTCTGCTATTTCTGCTTCATCTGCAACTACACCCTGAAAAGGACACATTTTTTAATGTAGGTGTTTTCTGTCGTAGCAATCTAGCCATTCATAATATGCGACAAACTTCCTCATGCACACGTTCCACCAAACTTCTCTACCAACACTATTTTACAAATGCACTGTTGCAGTATCCTTCACTCAGTGCTGCCCAAGAACTAGCCAAACAACCAGATAACTTTGTGGAGGGTGCCAGATCAATCTGCAGTGCTGGCACAGAGGTAATGAAATGTGGAGCTAGGTCCGGCTATGCAAGACTAGACTGGAAATAGCTGTAGTGTCCCTGTAAAATAACAAGTTGCATCTTTAAACTGAGATATTTAGATAGATATAAATAGATAGACTTTATTGATCCCAAACTGGGAAATTGTAGTGCAGCAGCAGCATGACAGACAGCAAAAATAGAATGTAAGAATAAGAATACAAGAGCAAACACACTATAGATAATGAATTAGAAGTATAAAACACAGCAAAAATGGTAGAAAAACAGTAAGGTGCAACAATATTTGCACATATTAGACAAAATACGACATATTAAAATGAGTCAAATAAGGGAAGTTCTTTTTTAAATGTCATCGGAGTCAGGCTAAGTGTTTTTTCTTCATAATAGTTCAACTCCATTGCCAAAGTAAATGTCACCAGACCTCTGACTTGACCTATGTAACTATAGCCAAGTGGTGTTTGGTATCATATTCAGTTCAAGTCCCTGACTGAACCTCACAGGTGGATGAAATTAAACAGAAGTGTAATAGTCTGAACAGATGCACACTTAGGTACCAGTGACATTTCAAGTGTGTTAATCATCTGCTGTTCATTCATTTCATCTCAATATGTCTTTCCTGGTTATATAAAGGTTTACTTTTTTAAGTCACATTGCACATAAGAAAATGAACTTATATCCAGGATGCAAAACATTAGAGCCCTGAGGTGATTCTTTAAACCTCCGATGAGATTACAGCTCCATGTCACATGTTTTCAAAGCCACATTTACACACTCAGCTGGTCAACACCATGTGTCAAGGATTGTTTTCATTTTAACAAAAAATTTTAATAAATACAATAAAACCAACTTAAGTGAATGATGGCATGAACTGTAGGATGCTGAGTATCATTATAATATTTATTTTCTTATTTTTTTCCAGAAACGTCTATACGTATATATATATATATATATATATATATATATATATATATATATATATATATATATATGTTGTTATACAAGTAAATATACTTGTGAACGTGGTCTTGTTATACAAGACAATAAATAAATAAATATATATATATATATGTATGTATGTATGTATATATATATATATATATATATATATATATATATATATATATATATATATATATATATATATATATATATAATTTTTTTTTTTTTTAACCTTAAACATGTTTCATATCAACCTCTTCACTGTGTTTCCCAGAAATTGTATTTACATGAAAGAATTTAAATCACAGACGGCTTTGGTTTAGGTTAGTGAAGGATACTAGGTGTGTTTAACGTAGTCAAATAGGATGGAAATTCAAAAATTTAAAAAAAAAAAAAAAAAGGATAAAAATGAGAATATTTGTCAATATTTAAACCAAACTATAATCTTCTCCTATCCCTAACCAAAACACTTTTACTGCCTAAACCTAAACATTTAGAAGGGCTGGGCAAAAATTATGACAAATTATGCTGGGATTACACATACCTGTGGTTTGTTAACATGTACAATAGCAACATTCTTTCTTAGCAACTGGGTTGAATAATTATGCTAAGCTTACTGCCTGCTGGCTCTTACTTCATATTTAAGGTTGGTATCAGTCTAAATTTTGGCAGAAAGTTAACCAGCACATTCCTCAAAATTATTAATTTAAAAGCATCATAGTACTGTATTACTGTACTCTGGTGGAGACGCCAATACTTAATATACACGACACATGACCTGATAAAAAACATAATTGAATTTGGTCAAGGAATGTGTTGCTAAATGCAAAATACATGCATGATGGGAAATGAGGAGCACAGTTTCTCTTGTACATTTAAAGCTGGATAGCCTCCACTATCTACCTGAGTATACAGGACTTGGTCTCCCCTTCAGGACATTATCACCTTGTCCAGTACTCTTGAGGGTCCTCCTCTCCCCTGTGGGCCAGCACTTCCTGCTAGCGCTAATTAATTAAGAGGGCAGGTTGGCCACAGTGGAGAGCGGGCCCAGAGCCTTTTCATCTACTACCAGACAGGTTGCCTAGAGACTTATTGCCTCCTTTCCCTATAATGCTACTGTGCAGCCACCAGAAGTCAATGGAGATTTAGTATATAACAGGTATTCTACATATAAAAACTATACTCTGAGGGGAATTACTGTAGATGGGGTGTTTGTAATTATACACTCTACGCTTGTGAGCTCATCCTCAGTGCTTGCATGCAGTGTTGTCAATTGACCTCATGGATAACCACACCCTGCCATATTTTGTCATTTGATATTAAGGTAGTATTTCCTAAATCCATGATTCATAGACCTTTTTATCAGAGGGACTTTAACCCATGAGACCAACAAACTAGACCATTATATTACAGTTCACCACTTAACCACCCTACATCATAACATTTGCACATGGTTCTTGTATAAAATGGAAAAAAGTGGCAGAGGTAAATAGAGCTGGGAAGCAAGTGGGGGAAATAATACGACCACATTTAATGAAAGGTTAAATTTTCATTTACTCACTATTGACTGAGCTGAAAGGGCCATTATTTATTGTATTGGCATGATGTGGCCCATTAGTGCTGTATTGGAATTGGTTTGGCTTCCTTCTCTTTCCCTTTTTCACTGACTCTCTGTTATTGTGAGATTGCTCCGAGCTAAAGTGTGAGAAAAGACCTGTTTGTGTGTGTATATGTGTGTTTGCACATATATGTGTATGAGAGAGCCACAAATGTAAGCTGTGTACTCTTCAAACTTTCCCTACTGAATTCCTTTTGTTCATTTATTCATTGTCTGCATCTTCACATATCGCGCAGTGATTTGGTCATCGATCTGTTGTTCTCACGATCCCACTGACACATCAATGACAATCTAATTCTGTTCAACGGATTTTATCGGCCGCTGTCTCTGCAAAGTGACAAGACACATTGCGGCCGCATGTAACCTAATAAAAGGGTGCTCTGCTCAATCCAGATTAAGTCATGAGACAGCGTGGCTTGAGCAACACACAGCACATTCATTTAGAGATGCTTTCTAATTGGGGTTGGTGGAAAGGAGGCGAGAGGTGAGAATGCTGCTTTGTTTCAAGTCATAAAAACCCTCCCAAGGACCATTTAGTCATTTATTTATTAGCATCCAAGTGTACACAAGACATTATTGCAATAATGAGGCAACATCTACATAATTCCGTGCTTAACAAAAGGGCCCCGAGGCCAAACTTAGCACAAATATTCAAACACAGGATCAGGTCAATAGCTTTGAGGTTAATTAGGTTGAAGACTTCTGGTCTTGTGTTGAGTTTTTGCTTAGAAACAGTATAGTTTAACAGAAATGAAACCCTCGATCTGCAGGTCAGAAAGTTTTTTGTCATTAGTGTATTAAAGTCTAGCATTGTTTTTATATTTCTGTTTTCTTGCTACTGTTGCTCTTCGAAAAGTGGTCGTCCATAAGATTATGCATGATGGTTGAAGTGATATCTGAATTATCAGCATAACATTATCATAGCATAACAAAAAATGATTACCAAAGAAAATATCTACACTCATTATTCATAGTGAACAACTTTATCAACTTAGATGCTGATGTTTTGGAATGGAAATAGCAGTACTGTTCAATAGAGACTCTTCTGATTTGTGTCATGAAGTGACTTCTTTGCGCTGGAATCCAACAGATTTATTTTAACGTCTGTTCTTGAACTGACTGATTGAACTGAAGTGTATACAAGACTATAAAGATAGGATTAATTTTAAGATAATACACTGTATCTAGTTAAATGTACTGATTGTACAATTCTATCTAGAGCGCACTGAAATTAAATTTTACCTCACAGTGGAAATAGTCCAGGTCTGACATGACCTTGGCGGTCCAAGTGTCATGTCCTGTTTGCAGCATTTCTGGGGTTCTCATCTCGGAAAGCTTAATAAAAGCGCTCTGGCATAGGGCACCAGATGGCCTGGGCTTTAGAAAGACTGGCATGGCTAGGCAGACTTCTCATTGTCACATTCACATAGACAATCATGCTCACACACACTGAAGCAGGTATGTACACAAACACATTCTCACCAGTGTCACAGAGGTCAGTGTGCTAAGTATGGCAGTGCCACTGTGAGTGCCATCTGGCAACCTGTGGTCAAGGTTACAACTCCAGGAGCTGTGACCTGTACAAAGTGAGCTCATTTAGTCAAACCCAGCCTTTTAGCACATATCACACAGATTAACATCATTGTTTTTTTTATGTTATAATGATAATATATTTGCTCCCAGGTGTTGATATCTATTATCATTGATGCTTTATATTTCAGTCTACACCACATGGAAACCTCCCCAGTGCTGAATCTACCTCACATACTGTACTTAAATGTGTCAGTGTGCACACATAAATAGGTGCTGGAAAGAACATGCATGTTCTTCAAATGTTACGACTCCATCATTTCCCTTTGACACGGTTTCTTTCCTTCAGTTTCCTTAACTCTACATAAACAGCATGGGGCTTTACTGCCTTGTTTTTTGTCTGTCGGCACGCTGTGCCAGCATCCGACACCAGCTCCCTGCCACTTTCACAGGCTGTAAACATCTGGGCAAGGCCTTTCATCTGGTCAATGTGGCAAGGGGACCCAGGGGCTCTGGATTAGCGCCACGATAAAAACAAGCTCCCATGTTTGGTTTAGCAAGCTACGAGCCTGCCACTGTGACAAGCTGTGTTAAAAAAAGCAAAGGGGGAAAAACTTTACAGGCCAACACCACAAATTAATAGTTTTCCTCCTCCGAAGGCAAACTTGTTCCAGAGTTAGCTCATTAATTTTGCATTAAAAAATGGCATGCTAACATAATACAACACTACACAATGTTGATATTTTGGTATTTTACACTCCAATTGACTTTTTTCTCCTGTTTTGTGGGAGATATGACAGAATGATACACATTAGGACAGTTTTGTGTTGATTGTAAGCGTTTCAGTGCATGTTGATGAACACAATATAGTCCTTTGAATACAGATTAATTCAAAGATAAAGGAAAGCGTTAATATACTTTTTAACGATAATGTTATATATGCATAAATGTTTTATTGTCTTCTTGGCACTTGTGTTTTTATTGGATAGTGTGAAAATGAGAGGAAAGACAGAATGGATGACAAGCCAGCAAAGACATGAGTTTGATTCAAAACATAGTGAGCCTATGCACGTATTCAGCAGAACCACTATTTGCTCCAGGCTTTTTATTTAACTTCACAGTAAATCTTTGGGAGCAAGGTGTCAGTCAGCACCAGTGTCATCCCAACAGACGATGTCATTCATCTATTTATATATAGCGTCATATGAACATAGATATGTCTATAGTGTGTTTTATCTCACTGAAAGGACAAGTGATTTCCTTTCATTGCAGTGTCAGGGTTGAGATGGACTGCAGTTCAACATCATTAATATTTAATGAACCTCAGCAACTGGTCCCACCTCCATCCATTATTTGGGTACTTTCTGACACTCAAGATTGTTGTCCTTGGGATGCACACGGGGAGGATCCAAGTCTTACCCCATATATTAAAATAGGAAAGATACTCAAAGGGGACTCTAAGGAATGCATGCATTCCCATTGGAGTCTGGGACACTTTGTTGTTTGATGACCCCAGTGGAGACATGTAAATATAGGCAGAGTAGCCACATTACCAACACATACAACAGGAAATAATACAAGTTGTGTTGCTCAGTTGAGTTTATTGTCCCTCTACTTGGTGCATATTTTTGGCTGACTTGATGACCAAAGGGGAATTTTTAGTTCTTTATTCAATGCTCATCATAACACACCCATTATACTGTGTCTGCATTCAGTGACGTGTGGTCAAGATAAAAATGAAAAAAGTACATAAAATAAATATTAACATTTTCCACTGATCTGTGTTAAAGATGCATTTTCAGTATGACTCTACACGTTTTTGCCATTTTTTAAGTAAAAATCACCGAATTTGAGTATTTCGTGATCAGACACAGGGCAGAAATCCCAGTGAGTCACTGCAGAACTCTGCCTCAGATCTGACTGCGCGAGGCAATACAAACTGGGTCACATGACGCGTGCCCGTTTCTGTTCCTCAGCATATCGTAAATATGGACTTTACAGAAATATTTGTTCTACAGCATGACTCTACAGTCTGTGTAATGTCGTTAAAGTTCGTGTGAGAGAATTGTTCCTGCTGATCGTACAATAAAGTGCAGAGAAGAGTCCGCAGGTGAGGCAGGCAGTACTCTGCCTCACCTCCAGGGGGCGGAAGTGAACTGACAGGTGCTTTGTAGCTGCATTGGCTTCAACAGAAGTAACTGAAAGTCGGCGCCAAACTAAAGCTAATAGGTCAAGAACAGCTCTTTTTTTAATCCTCTGCCTGACCCGACTCACTATGGAGGATTGTATTGTAAAACTAAAACATTTCTCGAAACTGGACTTCCAGTTCAAACAGAAGATAATAAATGATGGAGGACCAACGCCAGAGCTAAAAGGTTTACTCCAAACTACGGGGCAGAAGAGCTGTTCGTTTCAAACTGAATGGTACTGATGAAGGATGATAAAGGATTCCTTCTTTGGTCATAATCTCCATTGAGGCGAAGAGACTCTTAAAACTAAGAGAAAATAAGGAAGACTTTTACAACCAAGTCATAGAGCTTTTCGTGGAGAATAATGGACATCATGGACTTCATCTATAAGTAAAGGTAAGGCCAAAAATGGTTGTAAGTTTTTGTTTTTAAAAATAAGATGGGAGTAAGTACAAAAAAAATTCAAGTATTTGATAACAAAATTTTTGGCCTAAAAGAATGTTTTTTTTTCTTATCATTTTGATAGACAATCTGTTGGGTTAATGAAAGTATATTTTTAATTTAAAAGTATAAATTTTTGATAAAAATTTACCCCGTCTTATGTTGACTCCTTCTGATAATAATTCACAAAACATGAATAAACTAGAAGCACTCGGAGAGCGCAGACCTCCGCCAAGGCTGATCAGTGCCGCCCCCACGCCAAGGAGGTTATGTTTTGGCCAGGGTTTGTTTGTCTGTCTGTCTGTTTGTCTGTCCGTTAGTGTGCAACATAACTCAAAAAGTTATGGACCCCCCCCCCCCCCCCCCGTGGGCTCCCCCACCCCCGATCACCACCAAAATTTAATCATTTCTTCCTTATCCCATTTCCAACAAACCCTAAAAATTTCATCAAAATCTGTCCATAACTTTTTGAGTTATGTTGCACACTAACGGACAGACAAACAGACAAACAAACAAACCCTGGCAAAAACATAACCTCCTTGGCGGAGGTAATCAGATCACAACACAACCTTTATTAAAACTGATTAAAGCACCAGAACTATATGTTTGAAAAATATCAGACATTTTTACTGAAGGTTAAAATTAAATATGTGCTGCACACATTTCTATACTTTAATTTGTTAACAGTAAATATGAATTACTTAGATGCAAGAAGGGTGTTCTATCCATTTCTATAAAAGAAACGTTCTTTGTTGGACAAATATGTTCCTTTGTATATGTTTGTGTTGGTGTTAGTGTAATTGAAAGCGGAATGCTGATGGGATATGAAGCATTACCAGTTGCATGCTGTTAGATGAATAGTGAAATTAGATGCTCTTTTCAGTTCTTTCAATTGTAAATCTGACTCATGAAAAGTCAGTGCCTCACCAGCCATAAACCTCACTGCACATCACTGGTCAGCATTGTTCTTGCCTTTCAGTCATATCAGTGTTAGAGCTGCACAATATACCGTCTGAGCATCGACATCACAATGTATGTGTGCACGATAATCACATCGCAGGTCCTGCAATTTAGGAGGCAAATGAACTCAACATGTTATCATCTAATTTCAAAGGTACCTGACACACACTGCACGCAGCAATCCACCAATCACAATCATTCTTAATCAGTTTGGAGTGAGTTGCTGGTAACAATATTGAAAAATGAACAACGAACAAGAGAAAATCACCGAAAACAAAGACTTGGTGCCAAAAAGAACAGCAACGTCAGTTATCTGGAATTATTTCAGCTACAAGAAGGATGATACTGAAACACATGTTCTGTGTTGACAGTGCCTTCCACCTGTCGCAACAAGAGGTAACACTACTAATTAGTTTGACCATTTATGTCAACGCCACACAGCTATTATATCCTCCTGAGTATTTTTTCATATTGTAATATATATCGCAGGGTTAAAAAAAATCACAATGTCAGTTTTTTCCAATATCGTGCAGCTCTAATCAGTATGTTGGCGTCTCTTTGATGGATACAAATATGCACAGTCACATACCAAAAATGATTTCAGCGAGTCTGCCACCCCAGTTCTGACTCTGAGAACCAACACCTGCTTATCTAACCACAACCTTGAATCCCACCTCAGCACATTACCTCTGTGTCCTGTTTCTGAGGCCCCTAATGCATCCCCAGACCCCTTCCAGAGCAGAGCCTCTACAACATGCTGGAGCAAATCAAGTATTGACCTGAAGCAGTTATGTGCTGTAGAACATTATATTCTCATCCGGGTGGCGTGGAAACTGTAAAGAACACTCTGTTTGCTGTGAAACATGGCTTTGCTTATGCACTCTGCTGCACGCCCAGGCGCCCATGATGCTCGTACATCAAGCGCTGGCCTTGTCGCTTGCTTTATTGAGAGGGAAAACAAAGGGTTGAGCTGGCTGGAATCATTTTTTTTTAAGGACGATTTTTCAAAACACCACCGAAAGCTTTCCTTTTGGGGTTTTGGGGTGGTCGAGGAGGAGAGAACTGGCGATAAAATTGATGAATGGCAGATTGATGGATTTCATTCTTCCATTGAGCAGAAAACAAGAGAGATGCACATATGGTTTTTGTTTTGAGAGTTTGAGAAAGTTACTTATGAGTGATGGAGATCCTTGCTCACAATGCACAGGTGATTATATTAGTAGTGCTACTTTTTTATTAAAAAGCTAGAAAAATATGAGGGACAGGGGAATGTAGATGTTATATATTTGGGAATGTATCACATATTTTTGACCATCTCTCTGTCTCTATCTCTATAGGGTTCTGCACAATGGGAATGAAACTTTAAAATGTTCAGAATGCTAAAAGTAAAAGATCCATGGCTTTCACAAATAATATATTCAACCGACATCATGATTCATTTTGTACTTTTTATTAGGAGCATAACAGAGGGAAGGCTTTGGTGTCTTTCTTTCACCTTTATTCTGAGAAGAAGTGGTAAAAGTTTATGCTTTGAACTTATAACTTATATACTATACCTTATAATTTACATAAAATACACCAGTTTGCATGTAATATAGCTGGTTAACATGTTAACAATAAAATCTTGACATAAGTTCAACTCAGGACCCAAATGTTTTGGGTGCATGTAAAAACAGACATATAGTACAATATTTAATTTTTTAAGTGCAGTTAGTTACTGATTTGTGAAGTAACTGTATTTTTTCACTTACTTTGCAGTGATAGCATGATTCAGATTGTCACTGTAATCATCTTCATGGTGATTTTGATTGCACTTATCCACACTTCGACATTGATTACAGCAGCACACTGTAGAACCAGTTGTAAAACGCTTTAATCCTGTTGTACATTTGATACAGTATATATTTGCCATGCCATTTATGCACACTGTTCAGACACTGAAAGTTAATAAATACCAAACAACTGGCTGGTCATAGATACAAAAAAAAAAAAAAAATCAATTGCATTTTAATTAAAAACAAATAAAAAAATTAAAAAAAAAAACATCCTTGCATTCTTTTTCTTCGTCAATACAAGGCCTCGGACTTTAATAATGAGCCATTAAACAATGTGTTTAGTAAATTGATCTGTGAAGAAACACACAATCACCAACAGCCACTAATGAGTTTCCATTTGTCTCAGAGTGGGAGAAGAGACAGAGTGAGCAACCATTCATCCCTCAGTCTTCTCTCTGTTACATTCATTTATTCCTTCTTTTTCTCTTCAGTTTACTTCCCATCACTCCAATTCATTTCCTCCTCCACACATCATCCAAAGTACATCTCCGTTATCTGTCCACATCACCCATCTCCTTCTGCCATTAGCTCTTTTTCTTTAACTCCCCTCTCCTCTCGTCCCCCCCACCCACCCTCCTAAAGGACACAGGTGACTGAACCCATGACTGTCCTGGCGTCAGAGGATGATACATAACAGCTCAGCCTCAAATGACAAATCCAGCCGACACTTGGCCAAGAAGAGACATATTGATTTTTCAATGATTAATAAGTGGAAAATAATTGTGTTTCATTAAGATGGATGGAGTTTCATTTAGTCCTGTCTCCTCTTCTTCACTTCAGCGCTGGGCAGGCAATAAAATCTGCTGCTACCACAACCCGTTAGCCTGCTATGGCAACAAGGCAAGCCACATGTGTTTCTGTGTGTGTTTGTTTGTGTACATGTGTGTAGCACTGTTGTTCAGGGAGAAGATGGGGATTGTAAAAATAAGATGATAGTTTATCTCTCAAGAGGTACACATTATTGGACCAGTAACAGAAGCAAAATGTACAGACTCCATAAAGAAATAATCGCTCAAACCACAACTTTTCATCTGTGAATATTCTACAACTCATTATGTTTACATACATTGAAATTTCCACTCTGAACAGACTTTCTCAGCACACCCCTTATTATGTAGAACCCAGAAACCATTTGGTGCGCCTGACCAAATCGTAGCAGAATTGTTGTTCCCTCAAACCAAAGAACCTCTTTCTGGGTTCACTTAGCATTTTGTGGTTTGGAGATCACAGAAGAGGGAAAAAGACAATTCCACACTGATAGGAGCTTTAGAATAGACCACAAAGCCTCTGTTGTGAATGAGACTCTAATGGGAAAAAACTTTTCCACTTTGTCTTATTGATCTGATTCTGTACGTTACACTTACGGATTGTAATTTCAAGCATGCTTTATTATTGCAGCAATAAACTATAGTATGTCACAAAAACAGATAACGTCAAAAAGGATGATAAACTGTTTCTACGTAGGCTGTGCAGTGCATTGTGGGTACATTATGGTGTGGTGTTTTGCAGCACTTAGCAGGTGGTAAATTAAGACTGGCCACTAGCCAAGTGCTTGCAAATGTTGTTAGTGGTCACTAAATCTGTCTAACCTTGTTATGCGCTGTGCTGTTGGAAAATCATAAGCAAGCACTGCAGTGTAAAAGATCACGTTTCACAGCTTTGCATTTCTACGTCTTTGTTTGATTGTAAACCATCACACTATTGTATGATTAGTCATTCAGTTAGGTCCATTAATGTAATCACAAATTACCTGACTTATTGCATAGTATTTCAGTAATTATAATATATTTTACAGCTCAATAAGTAACCATTAAGGTGTGTTTAAAGCATTAGATATGTGTGCATCAAAGCTTCACATAGCATTGAAAACCAGAATATGTCTATAACTAGGGTTGTTTGCGTGTGGAGGACTGAAAAGACAGTCAAAACTAAGTACACAGTCTACATGGGTGCTATTGTCAGCTGTCCCACTGTGTAAATATTTGCAGACTACATACATGTGGTAATAAAATGATGACAGCATCTATGCTAATAGTAGAGCGAGAAACATGGAGACACTCAAACTTGACAAGAAATCAAATTTATTCCATTTATTATGACATTTGCCTGTAGTCGCATAAACCACTGCACATCAACCACTACCTGATTAAGTCATAGTACGCGTCCATTGAAAAAGCTGTAATAACATTATTCTGAGGGATAAAGCCATAGAAGAGAGGGTCTTGTTTTAAATGAAGGCATCAGAGCAGTGGGGGAGGGTTGTAGCACCATGGTCCTCCATCCAGCATCCCTGTGTATCACTTTAATGTTCATATAATGACATCCCCTCCAAGTTTGTGTCATGGGCCATCAACAATCATAATTGTAAAGTGATTCATTGACTGATGTTGTCAACGCTGCTACTGTCAAGAGAAACTGATACCACAGAAAGAGAATAGGGCCGTCTAATGAATATATCAATAACCAGTGACAGGTGAAGGAGTACTCCTGACCAAATTTCAAATAAGCGCTAACACCTCTCCTGGATGCCTTCATTTGTTTTGTTGCCGCACATTCAGGCAAAAGGAGCAAAGGAACAACACAATTAGCAGCTATGAACGCACTTAAAATATTTAGAAATTTCAGTTAATCAGACAAAGAAAAGAAGCCTGTTTCTATTCAGTTTTTGTTGTTCTGACTTGTGTTTCTAATTAAAGTTACTATGTTGCATATGCATCTACATGTGTGAGTGCTATACAGTCAACTTGATGGTGGATATAGGCACATTTGTCTCAGAAGCATAGTTCACAAGTTTACACCATTTGCTCATATCAAGGACAAACAAACAGGAACCTCAAATTACCAGGGACTGATTTGTCGTCTTTTGCCCTATGTGAGTGTTTGTGTTTGTCTTTGTGTCTGTGTATAATCACCTACACACTTCACAAGGGAACACTAGCGATACATCACCCAAATGAGGTCCAGTCGGGGCCATGATCCATCACCCAGTGTCTAGTCTAACAGCAAAGGTAATGAGAAAGGAACCTATGCAACATTGATGGGGTCTGGCCTCAGACAACACATGGACAGTGTATTGATGGCTGAATGAAGGAGTGACCGTTGCTATTAATGACTGTTAGGAAATGATATAAACATCCGCATATAACATAATATTTTTTTTAACTTAGCATTTATGTACTTGCTTTAATAATTACTCTTACTACAGTACGTGGTTATATGTTCTCATAAGTATCAAGGCCTGAGTGTATGATTGTGGTCACACGCCCCACTCATCTCTTGTGTACACCTGTCCTCCTCACCCAGTCTGGGGAATAAAAACCCTGGCCGAAAGGCATTAAAGGGGCACTGTGGCGCTCCATTGTCACATCACGACAGGGCTACCCTCTCTGCCTGCTCGCATTATAGGGTTTCAATTGCCAGCGCCCGCTTCTTAATGGCTGATTTATTTCATTTTAATACCCTTGTCATGAGGTAAGGCCTCAACTGAGGGTAGCATAATAGGGGGCCATTTTCCCCTCTTTCTCCAGCGGGAGTGCTTGGCTCTAAAGATCTCCATTTGATATGTGGGCCACAACCCTTTTGACTGAGGCAGTGGGGGCGGATGAGGATGGGGGATGGGGTATATGAATATGAGACGTGTTATATATAGTTATTCATAACTGCTAACTTATTTTGGTTTACTACCTGAATATTATTAATAATGTGCCAGATTGTTACTCTGCAGTGTAATTATCACAGGAAAGAGGAGAGACTCATAAACCCAAGATACTAAATCATTATTTAAATCAAGGAAACATAAATGATCTTGTACCTATAATATGCACCATATGTGTGCAGTGATATGTAAATGCTGCAAAGGTTTTTTTTTTTTTCTAACATCACTGTCTTTGTCTTCATTTCTCTCTGTCTTGAATTGTAGGACAATGGCAACCCTGTTCCCAAGAGAAGCTCAATTGACTGGAACCTCTGTCATTTAACACACTATTAATTGACTAATGTGCTTCACATCGCTATGCAGCATAGGTAGATGAGGACCATGGGGCCTTATCAGAGTGGATTATGGGAAATTAGCTGAAGCAGTGACAAAAAAAGCACATTCCTGGCTTTTCTCAGCATCATAAGAGCGTACAATCAGCTGTGGCGGAGCGGATGTTGTTGTTCGAGATTATTTGCACAAAGGCGATTATTTTAATCACTTAATTCCGGTATTATGAGACATCTGCTCTGGTAAGCTTTATATTTCCATTTCCCCAGACAACTGTGTGCAGATGAGACTTCATCAATATCATTACTCACTACATTGTTTTACTCAAACAAGGCCTGTATGATTAATGAATAGGCAAAAGACAGTGAACAACCATAATTCTCACAAATCAATTACTCATGCTAAGGAGGCCTGTGCTGCAGATCAGCCATAATATAGTTAATCATACACTTTCAATGAGATGCATGAAGTCACTCATTCAGTGTGTGGGTGTGATAATCAACACTAATGTATTAAATGTTTGCTGTGCCTGTGCAACGGGAGGTGTTAATGCTTATAGTACAATGTAAATATACAGGCATGCTCTGCAATACATACAGTCAGGTTTTGTGAAACAGGGCCATGTAATTGCATTATGTGTGTTACATGTTGCTTTTCTTGGATATCATACATTAACTGAAAAGACAAATGCATGGAGTCTACATCATCCCCCTTGAACACATGCTGTTTACAGTACGTAGCCTCCAACTGCGTGCTGCAATTGTGAATGTTTCCATTAGCATAAGAGGCTTTGAATCTGAATGTCTCTGTTGGCATCGTCATCAAAGTACAGTTGTGGCAGTAGAGTAATCCCAACACTTCCAAAAGTTCTGTTAATTAGAAAAATGAGAGCAGTTTATGAATACATG
Organism: Sphaeramia orbicularis; assembly: GCF_902148855.1. Classification (NCBI taxonomy): domain Eukaryota; kingdom Metazoa; phylum Chordata; class Actinopteri; order Kurtiformes; family Apogonidae; genus Sphaeramia; species Sphaeramia orbicularis. The sequence continues at coordinate 25,024,896 of NC_043976.1, read as the reverse complement.
ATACACAGACATGTCCTATACACACACACTCTGACCCCTCAGATTCAAACACAAACATCCAACATTTCAGTAAAATCATTATTTCAGTCGTGCTCCTCAAGGTGTAAAATGAAGTATATCCTGATTATGGGGCTGGGATCCATCCATCTAGGCTCTCTCTTCATTCTGGGACTCTAATTAGCTTTCTGTCTATAAACTAATCTTTCATTCATCAATCGATTGATTCCCTGTCTTCATTATTACTAGGCTGACATGTTGCTGAGTTGAAAGCAAACATGGCCAATGCTCTACAAAAGGTTAAACGTGTTAAGCCTGGCAACTAGCATCAGACCAACCACAGTGTAAGACAGGTTTGTAAATGAATATGTCATGGCCCGTTTTTCTTTTTCTATCAGTAGAAGACCAGGAATAGTTAAATGCAGCTGTGGGAATGAGCTCACTGAGTTACAGCTATTAAAAAATAAAGCGGCGAACAGTTGCTTGGTGCCAAATGAAGCTCAAAAATGAATACAGATTTGCATAAACCAGTGTTTTTCAACCTTGGGGTCGCCTGGAATTCAAATGGGGTCGCCTGAAATTTCTAGTAATTGATAAAAATAAAAACTTACTAATAAAAACATATGGTGAGTTAAGAGAGACAATCTCAGTACATAAAAGATATGACCAAGTCTGAGGCTGAAACTGAGGCACTGTGGTACTGTTTATCTGTCAAATGTTCATTGTGGTCGGTTTAAGATGCTGCAGCTCTTTCATAATTCATAGTTTGAGTTATTGTTTTTTCAGTATTAATTTGCAGCCTTGTAAATACAAGCTGGACTGACTGTACATATCCTGACCAAGGAAAATAAAATTCTCACTTTGTGCTGTAATTGCTACCCGGCTTTTCTGCCTCTGTCCATAATATTATACAATATATCATCTAAATGTTGTCTAAAATTAACATTTATTTATGTATAATTAATTTTAGCAAAAAAAAGTCTCAGTTTTGAATGTCTGGGGTCACCAGAAATTTGTGATGTTAAAACTGGGATCATAAGCCACAAAAGGTTGGGAACCACTGGTGTAAACCCTCAAAATTCAACTTAACTGCTCCTCTGCATTGTAAGAAATTGCCTTTTTTTGACTTTTAAGCGCCAAAGTTCATACAAAACCCAGTTAAAGCACCAGAAGGTATGTATACCACTCCTCAAATTAGTAGCAAAACTCAGTTGTGCCTGGGCGGTGGCCATGTTTACTCTCAGTATTGCTGTATATTTCCGCAATTCCCTCCCTATTTCCGATAATCGTACTTTTTCTTCGTCATTCTCCTCTGTAGTCACATCGGTGTCTCCGCCGTGTTACACCCACTGACGACCGTGTGACGCCAGTCACGGTTCAAAGCGGAGATTACCTTGGTTTTATTTAGAGGGAGCGAGTAAACTTTTTGTACAGTATCAACCTTTGCACAGAGGGTGCTGCTGTTCCTGTCAATGGGGAAAATAAACAGATGCAGATTTTTTGTTTATAGCGACTGAATGATGGATTACAGAGCACAGATAGCGGTAATTATCGGAAAACCATTAACATTCCGACACTATCCATACCCTTACACAGTCTGTATCATACTTTGGACATGGGATTTAGGATCTACAGGATACGGGGAGCATATGCCGAGTGGAATAAGCGCTTGCCTAAATCCACTCGCCTTGCCCTTAGGTAATCTTTATCCTATATTTATTTTATCCTTATTTTCCCTGATTCCCAATGTCTGTCTTTTTTCTCTGCACCAAGGTGTATGGGTTTACAGTAATGCAGAGCGTATGGGAACAGCGATGGCATGCATTGTCTCTGTTTGACAGCGTCTCAATAGATAATCTCCGAGTGTCTTGGATTTCGTTCAATCTATTAACTATAATGGCATATATTTAGTGCTTTCTAACTTCGCCTAGGGCTTCTGTCACCCTTACACAGCATTCAAAGTGGCAGCATGTTAAAGGCAATGGAATAGCACGCAGTCTGGTTGTTTATGAGAAATGAAAAGCATTTTGTTTACACTGGAGAAGAGACAATTTGTTTGTAATTCGCAGCAATAGGAGCTTTAAAGCTTTAGTCTTGTAAATGTAGGTGGATGTTGAGACAAACTGATAAACCTTAATGGTTGCAGCTTACAGAAGGAGTTTTAATGCACTGTTGTATTGTAATGCTGCAATGAACGATAACAAAAGATGCAAGAATCACTGATTGAGAAGCATCAGGCTGCATGCACAGTGGTTAAGTTAACACTCAAAGAATTCATGCACATCCAGGGATATGGAGAAGAGAAATGAAATGCAGTAACAGTAATGGGACACATTGTAGTTGGGTGTTTCATTTTTAACATGAAGATGTGCCACAAAACCAGAAAGATAAATGTCATCATATAGTTGCATATTGAATTAAATTGCACAAGTATTTTCTTATGAAATCTTTAGGGTTAAGATTGTTGACATTGTTATCTAAAATGCCCAAAAAATGCTCCAGAGTTTGTTTTTACTGAATTTTACCCAAAGTTGATTTTTCGATTATGATTTTTATTTAAATGTTGGGCTTCTAGATTTCTGATTTGTCACATTCTCGACATAAATAATCACCTTAAACCACTAGTAATCGTGTGATTGATCAACATTGACCAAAAAAAAAAAAATTCAACCTTTAAATAAATAAAATAAAGTATCGTGGTAATAATTTATATCGGCACTTTTTAAAAATCATAACATTTCAAATCAGCTGAAATGGGGAGTCCTATAAGCCGATATCTTTGTCCATTTAATGTATCTTAACGGAACCACTACATCAAAAACACAAACACTCACACAGTATAATACAAGTTTCCGAGCAGGTCTACGTAATTATCATGATTTACTGTAAATATTCTGTCAGTATTATATTTTTATATTACTTTGACAAGACACAGCTTTAATTGATTCATTCGCTTGGTTAAAATTACATTTCCAATTGTACATACTTATCAATTTTGTCCTTAATTCTGAGTAAAGTCTACAGTATATTAGCCTGACTGCATAATATGTTGCATGTTGAACTACTAATTTAATGCAGATTTTGTGTTTTGTAAAAATTATATCAATGAAAACACAAATATCACAGGATATAACTAAAATGGATATGATGGAGATGGGACAAATGGGCACTTTCTTTGTTTTATTTGATTTGATTTGATTTGATTTTCATTCATTCATTGTCTGAACCCGCTTTATTCTCAGTAGGGTCTCGGGGGTCACTGGAGCCTATCCCAGCTACTTATGGGTGAAGGCGGGTCCACCCTGTACGAGTCTTTATTTTATTTTATTTTATTTTATTTTATTTTATTTTATTTTATTTTAGCTATTTGCCTCTTTTTCAGTGACTCAAAGCTACTGTTAATAGACAACCCTCCCACAACCTGTTACAGTGAATGAAATGATGTATGTAAATATCATTTACTGTAAACCTGTTCTTTTATACACTATATGTATGGATCATTTGCTGTTGTTAGTAGGTGGATACAGAAATGAACTGTTGAGATTTGTTCTAGTCTGTCTTTTCCATCCTGGTAAGTAAAAAAATACATATAAAAACATGAAGATGAGACTTAGTTTTGTGATAATCTAACCCTAGGTTAATAAGAAGATGAAGATGAAAACTCCACCACAAACTGCACCACTGCATTTAGTTTAGAAGAAGAAGAAACAACAACAATAAAAAAAGGGAAAGAACTTTTCAGTCTTCTTTTTATGCTCATTTCTTTCCTTCTCCCCATGTATGCTAATTGCCATGGTGTTGTATGATTAGTGGCAACTATTTACAGTTGAGACGTTTTCTAATCAACCCATAGAGTTATGCTGCAAATCTGGGAGCAATTATGTCTGCACACGGAGCACATATTTACAGCACACGCATACACCTATGTAGAACCAAACATAGTCTCACACAGACCTACACACAGTTAGGAACACATCAATTACCAGGGCCAGCGTTTTACATTTAATCTTCTTATTGGATCCTTGTTAATGTTAACCACTTCCTTCCCCTGCAGTTTATTTTGCTTTTGTGCATTGGCCTCTGCTCTTAGTGAGTGTTCTTGGACTGCACCATCCATAACCTGCACAGTCAGACAGATCAGCAGAGACATGCAGAGCAGCTGACGTATTGGGAATTGTTGTAGAGTTTTAATTGAAAACAAAAGTGATGCATCTAATCTAATCTATTTCACGGACAAGTTTTTTCCACCTTTCACCATAAAAACAAGTAAATCATCACTATCCCGCACTCCATTTTTTCATAGTGCGTATATGTAATGATGCAACACTCTAAAAAACAACTTTCACCAAACAAGACCACCATGGTTTTGTTTCTAATGCTGCACCTGACCACAGTTTGACTTCCCATAAACCTTTTACCACTTGAGTTATCTTCTTACTGTTACAGTAAAGGTGATGATGTTATCATGTAAACATGACTGGGCTGTGTTTCCCAGCAGTGCTTCTCTAACATCATGTATTTCCATTGTGAGTCAGTGGAAAAGGACAGAAGATCTGCGAGATGTGAAGCTCGTGTGAATGGTTGCCCAGGATTTTGCTGTTTTTTGCAGTGATCCCGAGGAACTGATCTTATAAAAAGATGTGCAAACCTGAGGGAGAACCTACCTTGTGTATTCACAGCAGTTTGTCTGTTTTCAGTTACAGTGCTGCACATTCTGCTGCAGGTACTATTATAAGATAAAAACACACCTTTCTAGTAGTATTTATCAGCAGTAAATTAGCTTATGAATACATACAGAATTACTGGGAGTTAAGTGGACTCATCTATAGGATTATGTACACAACAAAGGGGCGGGTGATTTCTTACTAGCTCCCTGTACGTGAACTGCCCTCCCCACTCTTAGTGCACAAAAGTTCCCACCACTTATCAAAGAAGCCGGCTGCTCAGCCTGCCTTCTACTCCACACTGGCGCAACATTTTCCTTTTCTAATTACGTAATCAATGGCCTTTTAAAGGTACAAGCAAATCACCATCAGGGCAAGCCGCTGACCCTCTCCGCCAACCTTTGAGGCTTAGAAAAACGAGATTTGTACCAATCAGGCAGAGCTGACGCTTGACTTGGAGCTGAGGACAGAGAGTCAGGACCCCTAATTAGGACTCCTAACCCCGTACTGACAGACAGATTTGTTTTTGCCTTGCCCAGTGTTTGGCCAAGATCTGCAGGGACCCCCAGATCAGCAGATATGCATCAAGAACTACCAGCATCCCTCGATTGGCGTTCATTAACTGACTTATTCAAACAAAACACAATCAAACCCCAAAAGCAGCCTCGGTGCGCAATCTAAACAATAGAAATAATAGGTCTTTTCCTTTTCACTTTACCCAACAAACACCAAAGAATATGCCTCATACTGCAAGAATTATTAACAGCAATTAACTTAAAAAAACAGTCATACAAATAGGAGAAAGAGTGTCATTTTAATTTTTAATAAATGTTCACAGTTGTGTCTTTTTTCCGTTTTATTTCAGACGTGGGGGGCTGTTAGGTAAAGAGTGAATCCAGGCCATCAGTGCTTCCTATTAGGCATCTCTGGTATTTTCCAAACAGCTGTCTTTGATTATTCGCAGCAGGGGCTGCCACAATACTGCCATGAGATAGCATCAGCTGCCTCCAATGGCGCAGCCAGGGACAGGCAACAAGGACAGGATGCAGATGCAAACACACACACAAACACACACACACACGCACACACACACACACCTACACACACACACACACACACTCCGTCAGTCTGCTGTATGCACACAGACACACAGACACATGCATACATGCCCAGTAAAGACAAAGGCCAAGTGGCATGGAGGAGGAGGAGGAGGAGGAGGAGGAGGAGGAGATGGCCTGCAGTGGCTCTTCAGGGCTTCCTGTCTTTTTTTTCCAGTCCCTGGAGGCCAAAGATACTTCCCATGGCTGGTCACGCTCATCCAGACCATTTCACATAGAGTCCAAACCTTATTTGATGTCATACATAACCTCAAACCAGCCAGACTCACTTCCCCTCCCTGGAAACAGTTTTTATTGAGCAGCTCAGCGATGCTTTTACAGAAAGTAACACCCCATTTTACTGTCATGAAAACTTAACATTTTAATAATTCAACATTTTATCAATTACTGCATATTTAAAACATTGAGCCATGATAATGTTATAAAAAGACACACATGTCTCAGCGGGTTGCTTTCCATAAACACTAATCTGATTAGAGATAAGTTAAGGTACAAGTAAAAATAATTGTGACTCATTGTTTTTGGTTTAAATAGCCACCTAATGTCAGGATAAACAACAATATTTAGGAAACTGATAATCAATTGCAGCATGCGATTATGGCATACAATCTCCGTAATACCTCTAAACTGTATTTTAGTCTGATTAAAATGCCAAGGTGAGGTATTCTACCAACATCTGTTGAATGGCTCTAAATTGATAATAGTCTGGAGGAAGTGTGTGTAGGGTTGGAGGTTCGGTGTGGGGCCGCTGTTGATGTACTCATAGCCTTTTCCATTTTGGATCAAACTGAGATGAAACTTCCCCCCGCTGTTTGCCTTTACAGCAGGTGCTTCATGGTGTGTGCTGCTCTAAACTCACCCCCTTTTACCCACTGACATTTAGCAGACACACACATTTTGATCCCCCGCTGCCACGCTGCCAAATATTGAAAGGCAACGAGGAACATGAAGAGCATGTATTTACTTAGCACTCTGCAATGACACCACACAGGGGGTACAGAGAGGGAGAGGAAGCGAGAGGCGGAGAAGGGTTAAGAGAAAAAAGTCAGGGGGACATATCTGTATCCATAGAAACCTCCAAGTGGATTTCATAACCTCATGTTTCAGTCTTTGGTGCCATTCAGAAAACTGTTGATGGTGCAATGTGCCTGAGTACCACTCAGCGTGTCAGCTGTCAAATGTCTCAGTTCGCAAAAGCCATTTGGCAAATAATAGTTTGTTATTCGTCTTTAATAGTGCCTAATTAAAATGGTGACCTCGGCTAGGCACCCTTTTCCTACACCTAAACTAAACAGGAAAATCTGTTTAATTGCAGCTTGAAAAAAAAGGCAGATCCTTTTTTTTTTTTTTTTGGTGGTTTTGGTAGGGGAGGGCTGGTGAGAGGTAATTGACCCTCTGTGAAACAAATGAATCCTCAAGGGAATCTGTCTCAAATGAATGTTTAAATGCAAACAGTAGTCGGTCCAGTCGCAGTAGAAGGCCAGAACCACACAGCCCTCAGTCCCTGCTGAAATCCTATAAAATCAAATCAAAGAATCTGACATTTTCACTAACCAGAGGCCCTAGCGCTGGTTACGCTACAATAACAAATGGACTAACGGGACAAATTGAAATGAAAGTTGTAAATGAAGCTCAGAGTTAAAATGCCTGAGATCACAGAGAGAGGGAGAGCGAGGGAGAACTAGAGCTCCATGAGAGGAAAGAGAGAAAAAGAGAGCGAGAGAGGGAGAAGATTAGTGGTTAGGTGAAAATGTTTATTTTCACACTTCAAAGTTCCCAGCTCAGTGTGTGTGTGTTTAAGATCAACAGACCTTGTGATGAACAACCTGTTCCATGCTGGAAATACATTCTGTGAAACACAACAGTCCTCTGTAGAAACCCTGCAAAGCACTGACTGGGGAGTATTGAATTACAACTCTACTTTACTCTGAAGCAGCAGAGAAATACACTTTAACTCCCCCTTCAAAAGATGTCACTTTTATCTGCACGTCTCAGCCTTGATACACAGACACAAATCGAGCCTTTTTATCCCTCAAAGAAACTGCTCAGGAACCTGCTGAATCAGTTGAGCAGCGCTGAACCGCACCTCCACATCATGACAGGTTTCCACAGTTTGCTGTCTGCAGCCGCTGCACTAGTCCCACTCAATGGCAACCCCTTTTTCTTAGAACAATTTTATCATGGGATTCTACGTTTGCAATTGTAGCTTAAATTTGAACATTTAGGCACTTACACTGCATTCAGTCCAAATAGTGCAGTGTTTTATTTTATTTTATTTTTTAGCTTTTTTGGAGTTTTTTTTCTTTTACTTTTTTTTTTTTTTTTTTTTTTACAGCTTTTACAATTTAATGATGAAGATAAATTAAGTGTAGTGATCCTGAATGACAGCAAAAATGAAGACTGTGTGAGTTTATTTTTTACTCTACTGCAGATTTAACAAAAAGGTAAACTATATATCAAAGTAATGCTATCATATTTTTTTTTAAATTAACACTATTTGTGCACATCTCAGTTATTATTATTATTTGTATTTAAATTTAAAAGTAATAATTACACCTAACAGGCATCGCGGGTTATGAGTCTAATTCCAGATAAAAATAAATGAGCTGACTGATAATGTGTCTGATCCCTTCCTGACTCTAAACTCCAGCATTTGGACTGATTCCATATTTTTACCAGGCGCAACACGAGACCTGGCCTCCAGTGGCCTTTGATTGAAGCCACAGTCCTCTGATCCACCAAGGCTCCCTGTCTGTAGAACCCTCATTTAGAACACCAAGAGATGGCAGTATTTCACAGAATATGCAGCATCGAGCAGGGAGGTGGGGGATTATCAGCAGCCAATGCAGCACTGCTTTACAGCTTCTTCTGTCTGAAATGGAAAAAAAAAGAGTCTTATGAGAACTTGTAAAGGAATATCTAAGGAGCATATTGTCATCCCATTCTTTGTTACATCTCTATATGTCTCTTTTTAATATTTACATCTCCCTGCTGGATTAAATACCGCTACTGGCCTTCAGTTCCAGTGTGTGTTTAACAGATAAAAGAGTTGTAAATGTTGATGAAGTAATTATTCTGTTATTTACTGGATGCTGCATTTACTGTCAGACATTTGTCATATTAGAAGTGCCTCAACATTAAATTAAAGTGAAATTAAATTTAAATGATTTAATTAGAAATACTAAATAAAAGATTTTTTCTGCCACAGGAAATTTTTTGAATATATTTGTGTGGCTGTTAGATAACATGCTTTCAAATGTAAGGTCATTAAATAAAATCAAGCATTTTCCTGAAGCTTTGCAGTCATTATCAGTGAAGCAATTTGATATTAGATTAACGCTCTCTGCTTATAAGTTGAGATCACACAGTCTGGCGACACACTTATTTGTGCCCTTGAATGAGATGTTTGTGAACCGTGTATTGAGAGGCAGCTGCTCAAATGTTAGGGGAGGAAATCAAATCTAAATAAACAAGTTGCACCAAATGTTTCATCAGCTGTCACGATGTAAAAGGAGGGTCACACAATGAGCATAGAGACTTCCTCCTCTTCGTTTTCTCTGCATGGTTTGGTGATGCATGCCAGAGTTATGATGAGTGTAACGATTTTACAGAGGAAATATCTGAAAACAAACATCCAGATAATTAGCTCCTGGCCACTTTAGTTCTTCTATTTCTTCCTTTTTGTTGCATGAATTCCCTGGATTAAAACACATAATATTTTATTGGTATCATTTATTTATTTTGTTTTTAATGCAGTGAATTTTGGATTTTAAACGCTATCTTTTTTCTCTATGTGTGCCACTTGTACAGTGCAGGAGTGGCATTGCATGTGTGCATGCCCACATAAAAAAAAAAAAAAAAAAAAATCATCCACTGAATGGCATACGGTGTGCGTGAGTCTGTCTTTTTGTTTCTTCGTGCTTTGTCCATATCTGTGTATCTTCACATGTGAGTGTGTGTTACAGTGTGTGGAGGGTAGAAGTCAGGCCTAGGCCTTTGTAATGAGCAGCCTGGGTTCTTTCTGGTTCAGCTGCTCCTCTCCCTTATTTCACGCTGCGCTGCTCTCCAACTCCAGTGGCCCAGTGACTAGAGTCCTGCCTTTCCTTTTACTCAATCCCTCTCTTTCTCTTTCACCCTTCACAGCCACTCTTACTGTACACCTCTTCTTTTTTTTTCAAATTCTGTCATTCTCTTTTCTAATTCTTAACCATCTCTCTTTTACCGTTTCTTTCTGTCTGATTTTCCCTCTTGTTTTTAGGGTTGCACTTAAAATCTGAGACAACAAAATAAAAGCAGGGAAGGGCAAGAGAGGTAAAGCAGCATGCATGAATGGTCACTACTGCTCCATACCATTCATTCCAGTCAGCAAAGGGAACTGCCCTCCAACGCTCCACCTCTCCTCCTCCTCTTCCTCCACAGCCACCACTTCGTCTACAGGCCTCTGTGGAGCAAAAAGGGGCCTGAGCCGCTTTGGTCTACAGCGGTTTTAACAAGACATCACTGTGCTCGGACGCTGCATGCACATATAGAATTGCAGATGAAATCCAGGTTTCAGGAATTTTACCCAGGTATTTATTTTTTCATACAATTTACTTACTGTAGCACTAATGCAATATAAAAGAATAAGAACTCCCATCCATCTATCTATGCAGTGCATTTGCCCACTGAAGCTTGGAGATGCAGTCAGTAAAGTGGTCCTTCCCATACACAAACACATTCAACGAGTGCAATGAAGAGACGAAGGCTTGAACAAGTATGGAGTATTATTAGAATAGTAATAAAAGAGGGGGAAATGTGACTACGCCTTGACTTATTTTCCTTCTTTTGATAAAAGGGAAGAAAGGATGTTCCACAAAGGGTCCAATAAAAGCCAGCTTCCCTGAGTGGAGGCAGAGCGACATGTTTTTGAACTCCAGGGGAGGAAAAGCTTCCAGGCCACTCTTTTCAATGGGTGGGAATCTGTCAGTTATGAGGTAAAAGGTGTGCTGTGGAATTTAAAGCGCAGTGAGTGACATTTTGGGGGCAGCTTCGAGAAACTGTAAAGTTTTTCCCTTTGTTTTTTTATTGGCTGAAACTGATGAATGTGTAGACTGTTATCATTTAGTGTTGACGTAAATCCAGTAAAAACCACTAACACGAACACTTGGCCTTATAGTGTTAAAGAATGTATGAACAGAAATTAATTTTGATAGCAATTTTGGTGTTTTATGAGTAGTTTAATGGTTGGATTAAGAGAATGCCTTGTTTTAATATAGATGTGAGAAAAACATTTTGTTACTTCTGCCAAAATTTCCATAAAGAGCAAACAATCATTAGATCAGCCAGTATTTTTCCATTAGCAACGATATTTACCAGTTGATTTTATTTATCAACTAATTTATTACCAAATTTTATGTGTAGCATAATGTGGTGAAACTATAAAATTCCGCTTATGTGTAAATTTGTGAATCTTAGTTGAAGTGTTGATGGGAGTATGCTGTTTGGGAAAAAAAAAAAAAAGAAAATGTGACATACTGTTTAATCAGCATTTTTCTGTCTATTTTAAACAGCACAATGGCACTAATGATACTGTAACTTAGACATTTGTTAGTGATCAGCTTTCAGTGTGTGTGTGTTAAATGTCAGATGTGTTATTTGGGTACAGAACTCTTCACACTTGCTCCCTTTGACAGCGATCCTCAGAGAATGAATCAATTTACACCACAGGATGGATATTAAAGCAGGTGATAAATATAATCATCTCTGGCGATCACCTTCCAAAGTAGCCGTGTAACTGTTTTCAGCGGCGTGAAATCCTTTATCAAGCCGTCGCTGGTTGACAGAAACAATTATCCAGAGAGGGAGGTAAATGAATAAAATTAGCACTTGGAGCCCCCTTGCACATTTGTGCCTGTGGCTATCACCATGCGACGACTTCCCAAACTCTTATCATGAGCCTGGCACCAGAACGGCATGAGCTTTGTATAACACAGTAACCACCACCCATTTCATAACCCCACTCAAAAACATACATTTACCCACATGATCCATGTTTGCTTTAATCACACGACACTGGTCATCCACTTCATAATGGATTCACAATAAAAACTGAAATCCTGTAGCTGTTGGTTGCATGAGTGACAGTCTGTGTGTGTGTGTGTGCGCGCGCTCAACAAGCCTTAAGTGCAGAGGAACCTCGGTTCACATACTTGACATACATTTTTATTGCAACAGGAAACACTTAGGCCAAATACTCCCATGTACAGAGGTGACTTGTGGTTTTGAAACTGGGCATTCCTTTCCGATCTCTGCCTGAGAGCACAGAACGACGGAGAGAGAGAGAGCGAGAGAGAGACTATTAAATGAGGTCATAATTGTTTCCTCCCTCCCCCCAACCCCCTATCTTCACCCCCCACTCCCTTTACCGGTCCCCTGCATAGTATTTCCTGTTAGGACCACAACCAGACAGCCTTTATTTACCCTGTGCTCATTTCCCTAAATTAATACCCCTCGCCCACATCTATGGCATGGGATGTTGTTTTGTGAACCTAATAAAAGTTTGGTAAATGCTCCGCAATTTGTTCCACTGGATTCAACTGAGCCCAGAGTGTTAGCGGAGTTGGTTTTTAACTATTCCTTCTTTTTTAAGAGCTGTGATCATCATCAGGGAGGATGGACAACAAATGTACACTTCTTTCCAGACTCTTGGTCGAGTCTCAAAACATCCTATTATTTGGTGAATTCAATGTTAACACATTAAGTTTAAGTCAAAACTAACAAATGACAAACTTGAAATATGTCTCCTTTGTCAAGCTGCAGTATCTATTACCATAAAAAGTGAATATTTAATCATAAGGAGAAAATGTGACAGTTTTAAAAAATAGTTACAGAAGTAAAAAATTATCCCAAAGCACATGCCTTTACCACGATAAGGCTGTACGTTTAATAATAGAACATGTTTGATAAATTGATTTTGTGTAATTCCATACAATTATAGAATGTGTGCACCAATTTATTTCATTACACTGAGTTTATCATTTAAATAGAAACAGGGCAAAATGCTGAACTGAATCTCTGTAACTGAAAAAATAAAAATATCTGGATCTGATCATTATCAAAATAGAAATGTTTGTTCGTGAGTGTCGTGTGTGTTTTTTTTAATAATTTTATTTTATTTTAGACATATTCAACATATTCAAATCAAATGGTCAGTAGTGGTGATAAAGAAGTTGTAATAATGATTCTTCAATATCTCTTTTTGCAAATGTCATTGTAAAATGTGTTGTGTGTGTGTTACTGGTAGTTTTATATTGTTTTAACAGTCTATGCTTTCGTACACATGCTAAGATTTACAGTATGTCAGCGAGTGTGTTGTCTGCGACTCCTCTCCAATGTGTTGAAAGTGCTACATCCTTTTTAAGAGTGTGCCACTGGTTATCTTCTTAACGCTTTAGAAATCTAATTTTTCTTTGGGCAAGCATTTAAATGCCTAATGACTGATAAGTGCAGCTTGGGCGATGTGTGTGTGGTTCCTCCTTCAGCTGGAATGAGATAAGAAACTTTGCTGAGCATTTTTTTTCCTCCTCTTTTTCTCTTTTCCGTTGGGGGGCAGTGATAACTCCCGAGCTCTTCATTCGCTGCTTATTTGGCATCATTATGTGTAATCGGTCTAATAGAATATGTCAGGGGTAATACGCAGAGGTTTGGCATGATGAAGCTGCTTTCTTCCTTTTGTAGAGGTAGCCGTTGCAGAATGACATCCATCGCAGATGAATCTTTGGAGTAAATAGAGGGTTTCATGTTGCAAAATGAGAGTATTGATGCCATCCTACATGCCCTGTAGCCAGAACCAAGAGAAGAGGAATGGTGAGAAAAAGAGAAAGAGAGACAGAGAGAAAGGAACTGGGATAAGCGGTATAGGATATCCAGGAAAAATACTATTGCTATGGCTAAGCCAGGAATAATGACTTTATTGAATTTGACTGTGGTGCATTACGGTCTTGCATTCTTGAATGATTGACTTCTCTCTTTTAATGTTTTCTTTTCTCCTTCTTATTTTCTCTTCCCCTCTAAGACATTCATCTTTGGACACACAGAGACATAAAAATAATGTTTCTCAGAGGCGATCAGCAATTGACCTTGGGGTTTTTTCGCTATGCTTCAGTTCCAACAGAAATTGTACTCCACTAATTGTGTATAAAAATGTACTTTGAACTCAGTGGGGAACTTTAACTTGATTTTTGCCTACAACTGATGCCCTAGCAGACTGAGTTCATGGTTTATGTGTTAGTGTTTTGAATATATACTTTTTGTTCAGTTGTTTCATGTCCCTAACACAAGTACAGTAGCTCATCAAAATCCCGCTCTGTTGCCATCTCCAAAGGCGATGCCCCTGTTTGTGTAGTTTAAAGAGAAAGTGCACCATATTCAATTTACAGTGCCCTCTTTTTTTCAGTGATTGAAATTATATTCATGCACACAAGCGCACACAAAGTCTCATGTCCACGCTCCATCACAGAGAGCTTTCCACATATTGAGCATAAAGGCGGAATATAACGCTACACATCTCACACACTCGCCGAGTCCCCTGACACACACACACATTCACTCACACCCAGGCAGAGTCCCTAAACCGTGACATCCAGGACCGTGCTATAATTACAAGGCAGATGAACACATGGCGACAAAGCGGTCTCAGGAGGGGAGCGGAGCAAAGCAGAGCGACAGAGGTAATGATCTCTGGAACAAAGAGGCAGACCTGGGAGAACAGGTTCAAGAGTCAGCCACAGGGCCACACGACACCACAGGCATGACCTTGGAGAACTTTCTGGAACACTCGAGACTCTCCAGCTCTGCCATACGACGTGCATGTGTTCATGTTTATGTGCAACTGCATTTGTGGGTCTGCTTCATGAGTGTGTATAGCCTATGCGCGTGATTGTGTGTGAGCGTGTTGCGTTCAAAGGCAGACGTGTCCTCGGGGGAGGAAAACCCTAGAAATTGGTTATTGTATCACCGAGGCTATTTACCTATTTTGGGGATTAACATATTTAATTCCCCTTCTTAATCCCGTTGGAGTTAATGCCCTCGCATTTCCAATTATCTGACTAAGTGTAACGCAGAGGGAGTCAGGGCTTCTTCTCTTGCCTGTAACTGGGTTTAGCATGCAGGTCGCAGAGCTGTAGCTACAGTGTGTGGTGTCTTCAAAGACAACTTGTTTACGCAATGGTTTAATTGACTTACCAGTCTGACTAACTTTGTGTTCTGACATTTCATTAAATCCTAACTTTATTTAACCTGGGAAGAATGCAGAGTAGTTGAAGAACGAGGAGTAGATTATTATTTTTATTGGTTCCTCTGCAGAGATAACATGAGGCACATTATTAAATCACACTACTTACAGTTTTATATGCTCCAGTTTCTGATTTTTTACAATTCAGTTCGATGATGCTCGATGTCTTTAGGTCTTGAGAAATCCTGGCCATTAAGAGCATCATTTGTTTTTAGGTCAATTAACAGCAGCAGATACAAAACAAAGATGCTTGTAAAATGGAAATATGTTGTTTAATCCAGGGTTAGTTTCTTTAATCCTGATTATTTTTACTGTCTGACCTGTCATGACTTCCTGGTCCTTGATCACTTTTCACTGCTTGTAGTAATATCAAGCACAGAGACTAATCAAGAGTTTTAGGCTGAATTGAGATAAAACTAAAATTACCCCCACAAAGTTGTTGCAGACATGAAAGAGAAACATTTTTGAGGTACTTCCTCTTCTCGAGACATTAGCTCACTTAGGAAACGCAGGAAGAGTTTTTAACACAAAGCAATCAATATGAGGCAACTTTTTCCCTCCTAAATATTTAGACAATCTTCGAATAAAGATAAATATCAAGAAAGCATCTTTTCACTTAGCCAGTGATGTTTTATTATTTTGTTCCAAAATGAAGCTCCAATGAAATCCACCTGGTATGGATGAGTCAGACACACACACAAAGAGCACACACACATGAATCCAGATCAGAATATCTAAACAGGATATTTATGGATGAACACAGGCAGAGTAACGGCATACACATGGAGGAGACAGTGCATCTGCATATGCACAGACACACACACACACACACTGTTCCGTCTTCTCTGTGGATATAATCACATAGGTCAGTCTGCTCAGTGTCAGTTCCCAGACAGGAGAAAAAAACAGAGGAAGCATGGTTTTCAGCTGCTTAAAACTAAAAGCTCACTGCTCTGTCTGTCTCCACAACTTTCTCCTCTACAGACATCTATTTGTAGAGATTCTTCTTCAAATACAGCCTTAAACTATAGTTAAGGCTTATCTGATTTTGATTTTTAATGTGTACAAATCTGTGTTGTTGATATAGATGTTCTGGGTGTTGCAGCTGTTTTTGAGTGCACGCTGAACACAAGTGATTAAACTTGCCTCACATCATCTTGAAATAAGCAGGAGATGTGTACAGCACTTCCTAAATGTACAGTTTGTACCCCTTTTTATGCGTCACAACCCCTGATGATGATGAGTACATTCTTCATTAATCCAATAATTACGCAGAGGCTGCACAGAGCAACGTAGTGAACCTTTTACGATGTTTTTTTCGTGCCCTCACTCATTCACCGTAATTGCTCTGTGCCAGTTCCTGCATGCCGAGTGAACACGGACAGCATGTGCATCTGTCAGGTCCGATTAAAGTCCCAAAGTTCTGCATCTTCTCTGATCCATTTTGTTTAAAATAGCCAAGCAAGAAAAAAAAAAAAAAGGATATGTCAGGCTTGATCCAAAACATGCTTGTGCTGTCTTCACGGGATGTTTTTAACATGTGCAAAGCTTGAAAGGAAATTTACAGACACTTTGTCTCAGTGAATATCAAAAGGCTATTCAGTGCCATAGCCATTACCCATAAGCCCTCTATTGTGGATGAAGACGCTCCCTGTCACAAGACTCCAGTCCACTGGCAGCGTCTACAGAACCACAATCGTGTAACAAACGCTTAATGAATGCATTAGATTCATAGATGTTAAATAAAATGCTATGACATACCAGTTAATGGCATGTCGGCGTGACTCTACGTAGTACGCCTGAATGAGTGTGTGCGCTGTGTTTGCTCTGACAATATTCTGTAACAAATCAGCGGGAGTCTAGTTGCTGGTTGACAAAACTATTGATAAAATCTCAAATTCACTTCTACTATAAAAATGCATGTGCCTTTGGCGGTAAAAGTGTACATATCCAACCTATGAGTAACACTAACTCCATCAAGTGCAAACATATTCTATTATTGCCACTGCTATTGTTTAATTCATTTAGAATTACACATAAGGTCATGTAAGGTTTTATAAACAGCAATGCAGCTTTACACTTACACATTCACACTGGATTCATGCTCTTGGCAGTAGAATGATAATAGTCATTTGAGATCTACCTTTCCAGTACATTGGAAAGGTCAGGAACATCTTGCATTGTAATGCATGATATTACATAAGAGAACAGTTGGAGGCAAATGGTATACATGCTACTAAGCTATTGAAAGATCATAAAAAGAGGTCAGGGCATTCGCTGATGGCAGTAATTGACTTACTGAATGTAAAAAAAAATGTTAACACTGACTTTGCCTATGCTTAAAATAACTTTTGTAGATGTGTTAATATAAGACACATTATCATTAATTGTTCCATTTACTTAAACTCCTAAGGTCTTTTCAGTCATAGAAATAGACACATTTGAAATGCTGGAATAAGTACTTAGTTAAATCTTGCTTCTGAAAAAAATTAAAGTATTTTTTAAATTAAGTAAATAATATTTTGCCTAAATATTTAAATTTCGCAGCTGTCAACTCTGGATTCATCTTGCCGTGAAGGGAGGAGAATGAAGCATATTATTTACGAGGAGACACACAGCCGAGTCACTCTGGACAAATTCTCCTGCCTCCCCTAAACATCTCACATAAAGATCTCTTTATTTGCCCTCTACAGTGACAAGGCCGATCCAGAATCTCTCCCCTCCATCAGCACTTGTTGTACTACTTCAACCCATTCCTAAAAAAGAAAAGCCCCAGTCTTTCATTCGACAAGTTTGGGTCTTCCTCCTCCTCCCTTGCCTCCTCCGCTCTGTTCCCCCTCCTCATATTCCATTCTGTGGTGACAATCCAGTCATTATACCATCTTCACCCTGTCTACAAACCCCCCTACCTCACCCCACACTTCTACGCTGCCCTCCGTCCTTTCCTATCACCCCTCCCCTTTAGCTGAGCTACTATGAGCTATATTACTTTGACCCCAGCCCATCAATCTGCTTCAATTGGATAATGATCTGTAATCACGTTCTTTCAGGGGAGTCTATAAAACGAGCCGGGGCCTCAGCACCCCTCCTGAGAGGGCTCCTTCTGTTCCCTCACCCCCTCCCACTCCCACATTTGATCCAGGCCCTTCTCCTTTCAGCTTTCAGGCCCCCACTAAATACCCTCGCACATGGGCAGCCGCTGCAGACGGCGGTGGGCCTTGTAAAGAGGGAGACAAGGGAGGGTGGTGGAGGGAGGGGGGGTTGACGGCTCCGCTGTTGATTTTTCATGGCCCCCGCTCTCCAATGGAACGGGGCTAAGAGGGACAAGGTGGAGCCCAGCAAGAGAGAGGAGGAGAATTAGGGAGAAGGGGTGCTTAAAAGAAGGCCCAGCTCCTACAAGACAGCCCCCCCCACACCTCCTACCCTTCACATTAAAGCTGACCCTCCATTAGGTCGTTTTGTACGACAGGCTTGTAATCGATAGAGCCCTTTTTCTGAACAGGAGGAACGGTGAGGGGTGGGGCTGCTCAGCTTTGGGGTGAGTATTGGGCCAGTGGGCGTCATGGGTGTCAAGGAAAGAGTAGGAGGAGAAGGATAAAGAGAGAGATTAGGATAAGGTTGATGGACAGGGAGAAAGAGGCAATGAATGATTATGTGAATGAAGCGGAATGGGGGGCAAATTAAGCCATGAGCTTTGTCTCTTCCCACCCTGTATTAGTCTCTTTCTATGACTAAATTAGCTTTCAAGACAAGACTAATCCAAACATGAGAAAAAAGGTGAAATCAAAACTGGTCTCATAGATAAAAATCAAAAGAAAAAGCACAAGCTAATAACGATATAATACCAAATTTCACTTTCTGTTTTTTTCCACTGGCTTTCCTCTTCAGTTTGTTTGGAGAGGGAAATGACTTAATGTGTGTTACTGTATGAGATCTTAAGTGGTGTTATCACATGTGCAGATAAGATCTGAAGGGGGATAGCGAACACAAGGGCCTGTTTTCACAGCATATTGCACATTTCCAAGTCAAAACTGACCCGGAGCGCCACCTCAGTTAACAGTTATCAATTGTTCTGTGGGCCAGTGGTGACCAAGCTGTGTCTCCCTTCATGTAAAACACACATGCACATTTTAAGCACAGTTCAGGAGGTGAGTGGAGCAGCTTGACCGCAATTTAAAACACCATCAGTTCAGCAGGGGCATTTGTGTAATCTCTTCTGTGCTCTTGAATCTACATGAAAAGGCTGGAGTGTTTTAAGGGCCATACAATAAATTGATGAATGGAACATTTTCTCTCTCTCTCTCTCTTGCTCACTCTGTCCCTCTATGAAATGAGGGGCCCATCTTGTATATCATTATTCCTTCCACCCATTCTTTTGCAAGTTTAGGGCTCTTACATGTGGAGCATATGCCTTTTGAAAGGGTGGCACCACGCAAGGCAGGCACAGATGGAGTCACCCTCCCCGTCAATGGGCAGACAATGGAAAATGGAAATCAAAGTTAAAGGGGTGCATCCAGCTCCATTTAGCCCACACAAAAGGTGCTTGTAGGAGGCAGAGCGTGTGGGACGAAGGGATGGGAGGGGGAAGGAGGGACGGGGTGGAGAAACATGTCCCAGGCCACAAGAGTCCATCCTCAGCTGGCCTCTCCATCACCGAGGCGATAGAGACATGCTGACACGGTGCTAGACACCTCAGCCTTGTCACTTCTTACTCTCTTTCACACTAGTTGAAGAATTGTGTTGAGTGATAATTGAATTCTTGTATTTGTTTTTAAATGGCTGGGCATTAAGCACAGTTTGGCTCCAAAATGTAGCTACCACTTCATAGTGTTAAGTAAAATTGTAACAAAAAGACCCTTAGCTGATCTTTCTCCATTTCCTTAACCCTTTATAGGCCACTCATTGAAATACAGTGAAATTTAAAATTTTCAACCTTAGTGCGTTATTGGACCTCCTCTTGCCATAAAACATCCAAGCACCACTTGCTAAAAACTAAACACGTGCAATAAAACAACAGTTATAAGGTCATAAACAGGCAAAAATCATTCATATTCACCACAAAATTTCTATAAAATCTCTCTGAATCACTGTATATTGTTATAAAAACTAACTTGCTTTTTGACCTCACTGAGGCTCGGGATTGGCCCCATATTTAATGTTTGTGGAAATTACCAAAAATAGTCACTTGCCCAATAAAGGCTTAAGGATATAGACCTGGAAAAGTGGGGACGGGCTCAGCGTGACAGTGGATGAATTTATACATTTACAGAAAATTCCTACTTTATGAGACATATAGAGAGTAGAGCAACCGGAAACCCATATTAAATTTTAACATCAATCCATTTAAGGTCAGATGATGTGTATAAACAGCAGATTAGAGTAATTATTTAGTTTGGATGATTTCATGCAGTTATATACAGCATTCAGGTAATAACATTGATGGTGTGTGTCAATATCCAATTTACTTAAAATAAAATTATTGACTGTCAACACTAACACACCTATTCTTACTGAAAACATATTTTCTTGTTCCCGTTTATTTATTTATTTATTTATTTATTTATTTATTTATTTATTTTAAAATTCTGTTCACACAGGCATTGTTTTCCAAGTATCTTTGTTCGAACACAACACAAAAATAACTATAAATCAATACAAATACTTGGAGAAATCATTGTTTCCAGGGGACTTACAATTGAAGCCCTGTTGCTAAAAGTACTGAAGTCACAAAAAAAAGTGTGTTATTTATAGGGTGGACTTAGCTAAACAAATACAACATGTTTATAGGTTCAACTTGAATCGTCCAAAATTGTGACTTCACTACTTTTAGCACCAGGGTCTTTAACTGTAAACATTGTGAATAACAATAGACGTGGCAGAAACAGAGGCTTTAGACTGTCATGAAGATGAACAGCAACAAGTTCACTTATAAACTTTAGTTACCTTAAGTGTTTGTTCTGGTTGATGAAGCGTCTCCTTTACATGATGCATATTTGTTCATAACACCACTTCAGTCCATGTCCCATAAGTATCCATGCTGACCTCAGTCTACTGCAGATCGTACACTGATGTAAACACCTGGATTTGATGTTTCAGGTGTAACTTCATTATATAAAGCAATAATCGACATGAGCAAAATGGAGTTTGACACCATTATTTTCCAGTTTCTATAAATCTTTACGATTATGTGTGAACGAGAGACCTAAACATAGAGAAAAAAATCTGTTTTCTAAAGTTTCATGTAGACTGGGCATCAATAATAATCAAAAATACTGCATAATTTGACTTGCAAACAACCATCAGACCAAACAGCTTATCTGGCTTCAACATGAGTAGCTCCCAGTGTTTGCATTGATGCTACTTATTAAACTCTGTTGACACAGATGCTGCCGTTTGTTTGTCTTCTAATTTACAGGTGTCATACACAATATCCATGGCAACCTAATAGTAAATAAAGGCATTAATAGAGGAAGTGAAATAACCTGAGGAGGAAGTGGTGAACAGTCCATCCTGTTGCGGTGGTGGATGCTTGCTTTGAACGCAGCTCTGATGTGACCCATAAAACAGTATGTGTTAGTTTAAGAGACAGTGATTTCACCCTCATTAAAGATGACTACACTCTACTGTACACAACTATATAACACCTCTGCACTTAATGGTACACTTACTTATACCTCTGTATCTACTGAGTCTTACAATGTATTCATGGAAAGAGCAGGTGATTTTTTTTCTTTTATTCCTTTAGCTTTATTCTCAAATTTGTCACAGCTCAAATTGAACAGTGGTGAAACTGTTATAATATAGAGGCAAAAAAGATCCAATGATGAGTGAATGGCAATTATTACTCCTAATTCTAATACCTGCTTACTCACTGACTCTTATTATAGATGTCAGTATATTGTATGCTACACAGACATGATACATTTGTGCACTAAACTTCCATAATAAAGTAAAAAGAATTTGATTATTTCAAAGGTAACAGATGCAATTCACAGTCAGTTCTTAATTATCTTTGTGTAATTTCTACTTTGTCATATTGAAAATCCCAATTTATTGATTCCAAATAATCCCTCATTTGGTCTTTTTTTTTTTTTGGCCGTTGCTGCTGACAGTGGGGTGTTGGCGTCTGGAAAGGCTGAAAGATGGCAGTCCATAATGAACCTCGGGCTGACCTTTGCCCTTCTACCCCCGTCAACATCACCAGCTGAGAGCTGCCACAGAGCGTCTGCTTGTGTGGTACAGCACACACACACACACACACACACACACACACACACACTAACACACTTACAAGTAGCCTTCAATCCACAATAGACAGGCAATTTTTGTGTGTGTTTGTCTTTTATGACACATTTCACTTCAAGATAACACCATATCTCTCTTATGATTTTCTTTAGCACCATTCCAAGTAGTGGGTCATATCTGCCTGTTGCATAATTTCATCTATAAACTAGCTTCATTCTGGAAATTTTTCACAGCTAAAGGAAATTCACCTCAGACGCTCTTTGTTTTCTCTGTGTAGTGTGGTGTATGTGCCCATCCAGGGGGCATGACATGGTTGATGATGTGTAATACCCTCTCACATAATGGTGCTGTCAATCTGCAATATCTCTAATGCATGAATAATTCCTGACTGTAAGTGCTATATCAGCTGTTTATGCCTCAAATGAGATTTTTGCTTCTATTTTACACCTCTTTTTTGGCTTTTATACCTAATTTACAAGTGACTATATCAGTAGAAATAAAAACAACAGGTCAACCTTCTAATGTACCCTATAGTATAAATAGAAGCCTTCATATATGATGTGGAAATTACAGTCCAATAATAAAAAGAATTAATATACGTAATGATTTAAGTACATTGTGCTTTATCATTGCATTACTGTGTTAATATAATATAGTAGTGTAGTCAAAATCATGACTCATTTCCCAGTTAATATTTAACACTAATGTAATTTTAGTGCAGAAACATCTAGCTTTTAATCAATAATTTGTCATTTAAACTGTAAAAGTTGTACAAAAAGTTGCAAAAGCTCGGATGCAGTGAAGATGAAAGCATGAAAATTGTTTTTGTTTGACCGAAATCAAACCAATCATTCAATATAACTGATCATTTTTCTGTCGATTAATTGTTCAACTAATCATTTCTGCTGTAATATAATAACAAAGAAGCATATCTCAATAATGGAAAATGTCAAGTTTAACTTTGTCATGTGCATTCAGGGTACAAGTCCCATGGCAATGAAACAGTGTGCCCTGGCTCTCTCTCTCTGCCCAACATCGAAACATAAATAACAAACAAATAACAATAACAATCACAGCAACAATAAAAAATACTTAACAATAAATAGCACTAGCCCTCCTATATGACGTCTGAATGATGCTTGTTCTAGACAGACAACCTCATATCCACCACTGCAAATTCACTATGTGTTTGTGTAGAATATGCGCTGATTTGCTCTGTCCCACAAAGGCTTAAACGTTCTTCTGCAGAGACACGTCACTGATTCACTGTAAAGTGTCCTAAACAAGTGTCCTCACCTCACCCAGCCTCAACCAGCCTTTCCCTTCCCACAGAAGAAGCATCCAATTATAAGAACAGAGTTCTGTGGAGCGGACTGACCACGGAGCCTCCAGAAAGACTTGATAATTGTGTGTTATTTTATTTGTGTGACTGCGCTTGTGTCTTCCACCTCATTGATCCCCAAAGACATTTCCGGAGCGCAAATAAACAGTCATTTTAGAGCCACTACATTTTGTCTGGACAGCATGAAGGATAAACCTTGGCTGTTAAACAACCAGCATGTGATTATTTTAATAGCCAGAAAATGATTGCTGCAGCGGCTGGTATAAATTACAAAACACAACAAGATATTGCCTCTTATTATCATGCGCCTAAATTAGTAGAAGCTACAGGTGCATAAAATTGAAGAAGTTAAATATACTTAGTGTTTTATTTACTCACGTATGGTCCAAGGTTTTAGAAATCAAGATTACATCAGATGTCAACATGTGCAAAGAACTGTCTGGCATTATTTCAGAGAAATCCTTCAGGACCACATCCAGCAAATGATGTTTTATTTATTGTATAGTTTTATTTTGGAGTTTGAAAACTGCACACACAGATACACAAAATGAACACATAAATACACACAAACATGACTGCCAGAACTATTCACGCCAAGCCTCTGCAATAATTGACTAATTGATCCAGCTTGTAGTGGGTCCAGCCTGTCTCTTTCCAATGACTATTCAATCAATCCAGGCTCTTGTCCGAAATGACATGTCCCGTAACAAATTACAGCTAATGAAATAACCATCAGAATGTCATTATATGGGCAGGCCTACACCATTACTACCCAGCATGGTTCTATACAGAGTGTGTGTGTGTGCAAGAGGTGATGTGTTTGTATTCATAATGTGGGGTTTTGTCAGGATCCCACATGCTATTTAGCACCTGGGACGCAGATGATCCCAAATATTATCTTACAGTATGTGCATTTGACACTGTAGTTTTCTACCCAAGGTTTGGAAAACTGCATAATTTGTTGTGAAAGTTGGATCCCTTCTCTTGGAACTCACACTCATTTAGTTTGTTCCCATTACCAGATCCTTCATTTGCTCCAGAAATCTCATTTAGCTTCTTTGGTTTCATGTACTGTCGGTGTCCCTCTGACAGGAGACCACCGTGGCAGCCCGTTCTCTCCACGTGAGTCCAGCCATTCTCCTTCCATTCTGCAGCCAAATATATTGCTTTTCTCCCATTGCTTTCCTCTTCCATCTCCTCCTCCACCACCTCTTCTACCATTCCAGAGCTGACGGCAGATGGTGTTTTAATAAAGTCCAGTAGGAATAGGACTGTGAGTAAACAATGCAGCACATGCCAACTCAGTAATTGCTGGGCACTATTACAACCCCTGTGTCTGGCGAGGGAGGGAAGGATGAGAGACAGGGAGGATAAAAAAGGGAGGATGAAGCAGACACACGGTAAGAGGACGAATCAGAAATGAGAAAATAGGAAGAAAGGAGAATGAGGGAAAACCAGAAAAGGAAAAAGCAAGGGGAAAGATGTGGTTTGGAGGGGGTGGGCAGCATCCGCATACATACACCTAGCAGCTGGAGCCAGAAAAGCGCAGCTGGTGAAGGTGCAGGGAGGCCACAGGGAGGAGGGGGCTGAGCAGGGCTGGGATGGGCTGGTCTAGGCAGTGCAGGGCTGGGCTGGTCTAGGCCAACGGGTGCAGTGCTGGGCCTACAGCCTTCAGGCTATGGGCTCCAAGCCCAGTCTCTGAGTCCCAGTCTCTGCTCTGTGGTCTCCACTGCTCACACAAGGCCAATGTAGTCTCCCCCCATCAAACCCCAGTCAGCGGTCAGACACATTCTGCAGGAAGTGGACTCAAGCAAGACCAAAGTTAAAACTCTGACTCCATGAAATTCTCATGTCTCTCCTTACATTATCCCAGAGGTAAATATGAAAGTGATGACTGCAATAACATTTAAAAGAAGAGGAGAGAAACAGTAGGCCCTATTTAAGTTGTGAAACCAGTAGTAAAATTGTGTGTGTTTCTGTGTGTTCTTTGAGCTTGACTGTGCACGTTTCTGCTCAGCAACAAACAGAGCAAAATAAATACAATGTGCCATCATGTACAAGACGGTATATTATCACAAAACACACACCGTAACACGTACACACACACACACACACACACACACACACATAGGCATGTTGCCATATGATCCCTTTTTCATCAAGCCTTCATCACATAAACGAGTCCCTTACACGTCTGTGGAGTGCCTTCCCATGATGCACCATTAGAACTATTGCCTCCAGGGGTGTCAATCAGAAGCCATCTCTTTGCAAGTCTGACAGCTCGCCTTTCTTACGTCACACACCTGGCAAAGGTATTTTAAAAAATATGTGAACTAATAGATAACAAAGAAATACAAGATAAGTATCTCACCTGTAAGCTATTTAAACACCCCAAACGCCAAAATAAAGGAACTAATAATTTACCTCACAGAGTAGGCCTATAGATGTTTCAGTTACTCACAGCGCCATAACAGGAGGAAGACAAAATGTAGGATAATGGTTTGTTTCTACCTGGAAAAAACCTGATGTAGCACCTTCAGCTGCTATGTAGTTAGTGGCTCTCATCAAAGACAATTTAAGAAAATGACTTTTATTTTTAAAGCTGAGGTTAAATGACCAGTCTCCTTAACCTTGAAATTCACCGTCACCATAAATATTGAATGATTCTTAACCTTCTGTTCTAATGCTAATTGAAGCAGAGGGGGGATATTACATATTTGTAATTAGGGGCTGTTGGATAGGGCTTAAGCTCTGAGCCTCATTAGCTTAATCATGAGGACTCTATCAATTATGCAGGTGGAGGTATGGTGGTGATTTGAGGAAAATTCTGCTCTGTGGAAAACTTTTTTCCCCCGAAGTAATTATATTGACGAATTCCTCTTGGACCTTGTCATTAGTCCTGATGAGGGCACCTTTTTCCTGTGGATAGGAGGACATGTGAGTATAACAGAGTGGCGATGAGTTTGACATGAGAATTGCTGCATCTTCTATTGATGGATAATCTTCAGCAAGGCCGAGTTATATGAAGCTAATCCATATGGAAGCTAACACAAACAGGGTGCCTTAGGACATTACCCAAATACAACATCAAACGGCCTCCTGACAGGTTTGCTGATGAGCACAAACAAGGCTTCGTGTCGGAACACAACTTCTCCTCTATGACATCTTGAACTTCTGTCCAACCAAGTCTTCTCACATACTTTCAGGCCTTGAGAATTTGCCTTTTCCCCCTCAAGGCACTGAGGCAGAGAGACAGAAAGAGTGAAAGACAGAGAACTCAGCAGCTCAGAGAGAGTGAAACATGAGCTGCAGCTTCTTGCTTGCTCCTGCAACAAGATGTCTTCCCCGTAAGGCCAGTCCCCATGGACCTGCCATATTTATTTGAGTGCAAACTGCCCATACATGACCACAGAGCTCTGCTATCTCGCACTCCAAACTTCTGTCAGGCCTTACCTCAGACATCTTCCTTACATCCAGTTTGCCAGCAGGTTTGGGTTCACACCATTAATCTTGAGCAAGAGAGCGAGAGAGGAGATGGCGGAGGGGAATTCATGAGTGGTGGGAGAGGTGGAAAAGTGGGTCAGAGGACTCAGACCGAAGCGAAGGCAGCTGCCCCTTCAGCTCGTCGGTCTTTCTCCAGAATCATCTACATTGGCCCGGCTGGCTCTCAGAGGTGGGGAGGTGACAGTTGGTGAGGGACCTTTGAGGGTCCTGCAGATTGTATAGGGCTCTACTGTACCAGCCAGGTCCTGTATGCAGAGATGACTCTAAGAATAGAATTGCTGCTTTGGAGCTCTCTCTTGGGTCAGGTTAGGTAAACTTAAGAGGTTCAAATGGTCTCAGATGTGGAATGCTATTCTAAGATATGTCATGCTTACTTACTGACATGCTTGTTCCTTTTTTTTATTCCCAATAGACACATTTTCCCTTTTCCCTGGACCCCTTGACATTTGACTTACCCTCATATGGAAGCCTTAAATGTAATCTGAATTTAGGAAAAAGTTAACATGGAATAAACCCCTGTAAATGTTTAGTATAGCAGGTGCTTAGTTATATTTAACTTAGCGTCATTTCCTCATATAAATATAGTACTAGAAGGTCTTCTTTTCGTGATGCGATTCCAGATGATGTTCTATATTTCTGTTTAGTGCCATATTCTTTTCATAGATGATTTGAAACAGAAAGAGATTATTTCATTACTTATAATTTAGTGCACTGACACTATATGTCAACTTATCCTCAAAATGAAGTTAAAAACCCCCACTATTTTAACATTGAGCATTAGTGTTTCCACATCAAGGGTGCTGGGAAAATATATAGCCATAAATGTATTAAAATATTGCTTTTACACCCCATCTATCATGAGTGCAATTTCATGGGTCGCCTTTTTAAAAATTAATTTCATTCTTTGACCTGTTACGAGTGGAAGCGCTAACATGGGTTGGCTTTGAGTTAAATTGCACTTGTGACTTCATGGATCACATTTTCAATTACATCCGAGCACAGCGTCGACGAAAGAGAGAGAGAGAGTGTGAAAGAGAGAGTGTGAAAGAGAGAGAGAGAGAAAGGAGAGAGAGAGAGCATGATTATGATGGAAGATGGAACAACAACTTTATTTACTGGGACAAGTGGTATGGAAAAGTGGGACTTAATGAGCTATGTTCAACACCAAGAAGGTAATGGAGTACAAGCAGACGTCTTCAACAGACAATGACTGGAAGTAGATCGACTGTACACTCTGCTTTGGCAAATCTCAACAAGAACGAGCATTAACACAAGAAAAACAAGAGGAAAAAAAAAAATCTTTAAAAACTTTGTACCACCATAAGTTTACTTTTTCCAGTATTTACAATGAAATGAAGGGACACCTGCAGAGGGTGTACCCTGTCTCTCACCCATTGCATGCTGGGATCCAGAAACTTGGAACAGAATAAAGCGCAATTGGAAATGAATGTATGATGTTTTTCATTGAACAAAAAGTGAATTTACTTGTTGATAAACAGATACACAAACATATGTCAAGGCTGGCACAGAGCATGCCATCTCTGACTTTGCTGTAAACACTCAGCTGAAAGAATATCCCACATCCCTTCATCATGAGAGAAAGTGTAACAAACAAATGTTTTTCTATGGTATAGCAGGACTGGATTCTGTCATAGTTTTCTATATCCTAACCAAGAGAATCACATTTCTATCAAATCCAGATGGACACCAACCTAATCCTTTCGTGACTTTGTAAATATTAACGGCAAAGACTCTAATTTATTGAGGATTATTGCTATGGGGGCACGTAATGCCCTCTAAGGTAAATAGTAAATATTAGCAATAATACAGTCTCCTTTGTACCAACAGTGTTTTCTCAGGGATTAAGAGCTCTAAACATGCTGTGTAGTTACCTTTGCATTGTCATAAGGTAAATCCACTAAAATTTTGAAGATAATGGCTCTAGCTCAGAAATGGCCCCATTAAGGTTAGCGGTGGAAGCGTTCCTGTCATTGCATACACAGAAATAATTTCAGAAAGATTGTCCTCAGGGTATTTCTGTGTGTTTAAATGCTAAAGAGTGACAGTGCTACAAAAGTTTAACTGCTAACAGAATGCATTAAGCAGGAAAAAAAATCAGCCAGGGAAAAAAAAAAATCAGCCCAGTTTCTCATATCAAGAAGACTAAATGCAAAATATATTTGTAAAGAAGATAAAAAAAGGTTTATTTTGTCAATTTTGGGATAAAGACAGACAAGACTCTACCAATAAAGGTTCAGGCCTGTGTCGTATAATTACAGGGCTCAATCATTGCGTTAAGCTGAAAAGCTAATGTTGACTTACCACATAACCTTTCAACTAGTTAATTCCCCCTCTGCTTTCGGAAGAGGTGAAAATGTAGCCGCCTCTTTCCTGAGGGTGAACTGTCTTCACAGGCATTAGAGAAGAAAAAGGAAGAAAAGTCGCTCAGTGATAGATATGAGAGCGCATCTAGATCCCTTCATGCCATGTCAACCACATCCTGAGGTGAAAAGCGCACAATGAATGATTAAGTGGGAGTGTCTTACAACTTTGCAATACCTGTGTTATCTTCTTGAGAAATAGCATCAATATTTAGATTTCACTTTTTGATATATGCATGTTAAATATATAAGCATTTTTCCCCTAAATCTATTCAACTTGATTAGCAACAAAGCAGGTTATACACTCAAAGCCTTACTTTCCAAGGATTTTTTTTTTTTTTTTAGCAGCAGTCAGTTATGCCATTTTGATCTTAACTGCCTTGTTTAACACCCATAAAAAAAACAGCTGGAGTTAAGGAATGACTGGATTAATGAATCAGACACTCCTGTTCTACTTGATGTTTCTATATTTTAAACGTAATGACTAATGGCCACAGTTTAATAATTTATTACCTAAAATAGACGCTTAGTGTTTTGGAAAACAACTACTCAGTTGTTCCTTGTCATCGTGGCATGGCTGTTGTCAATGCCAACCAAGCTACAGTACGAGCTCAGAGGCTTTGCCATGTGGATGTAATTTCATCGGGATGATTTTTTTTTTTTTTTCTACCGCAAATCAAATAAAAGATTCAGCTTTGAGGGTAGAAAATAAACCCAGAACTGATCTGCATTACACCGAGACAAACAAGAGTGAAGTAAGAAAACGAGAGAGACAAAATCTGAATGTAATGGTTGTGGAGCTATACACATTTCCTTTGATTACAAGGTATTAGTGTCATCCATGGGCCCATTGGCAGGAAATGCTGGGCTGTTCACCACATTGGAACAAACACAAACGTCAATGTCTATTAATTCAGTTATAATCATATTTGAATGGATCCTCACTGCTCTGCCATATCTGTCTTTCTCCCTGCAGTTTTGAATGAGTGCTTTCAGGGGTTCTTAAATCACAGTCAAACCACACAACTAGATGATGTTTGTTTAGAGGGGAAAGTTTTCGACAATGTTGATTACTTTAACAATATCCTGAATTGACAGGATTGGAGATGGAGAGACACCAAACAAAAGAGAAAATAAGAATAATGAAGTTAAGTGGGGTTTTGGCAATACACCCCTGACAATTGTGGTCATTTTATACTTGCTACATACACCCAACACCCCCCCCCCCCCCCAAAAAAAAAAAAAAATCATTGTAATGTCTTCAGCCTCACTTTACAGATATACTGACTGATGACAAATTAAACAATGAATATATATTTTTTCCCAAAACTTATTATGGTGAAAACTCAGTCGTAAAATCAACCTTCACAAAGTTGAGTGCTGATGTTCACCTGGTTGTGTCATTGCACTGAAACTCTATCACAAGTTTGTACAAAAAGAGGAGTGAGAGGACACAGGGCTTGTTGAGCTATTGTTTCCATGTATTATGAGAAAAAAGCGCATATGTTTTTCATTAAAAGGACAGTGTTTTTCCATGGACCTTTGGCTGTTTGATGTTCCTCACCATCATTCTCATCTCTAACCATTTCAGGGACACAAAAAAGAAAAACAAACTTCAGAACTGAGTCTAAAAGCTGATCCACAAGGGAAAGTTTTTCAACTATGACAAAATACCTCTTTGCAAAATAGTGACACAGAGTCAAATATATGCTGTTGAACAGTGTTTGACAAATGTTAGAGCAGTGGCATGAGATGCCACAAAGGCATTACTGAGGCATTGCAGTTTAGCCTCTGTCTGGCCTCCCACTCCCACCCATCCTCCCAATTAATCAGGCTTATCTTTACCTCCATCACTGCTGTCAGTCACACTGGAAAACGCGTCCACAGGAGTAAGTGTGTGTGGTGAAGGGGGAGATAGGGTATGCATCTATGAGCTCATGCACATCTGTGTGTAGGGCCTGTGTGTGTTTGTGTGGGTCTGTGCAGACAAGCAAAGCATTAAACATCTGTCTTAGCACCATTCAGACCAGACTGTTTTAGAATATACTTCTGCCTGTGTAGGATTAAAACACTACCACTCCAAAATCCTGCTCCTCCTCCTCATCTAAAATGATCATTAATAATGTACTTTATAATCTCTGGAAGCACGCAGAACATAAATTTAGTATTTTAAAAATTTAATGAAATGAGTGGAAAGAAATTAATAAAATGTATGTAAATGAAAACAGGAGCCACATCGAGCATCAGTGTATAATAGGCCAGACAAAATCTGACATTTCACTGAGGCAGCAGGAAGAAAATGCAATAAATAATGAAATAAATAATTTTCTTATGTCATAATTCTGTGATGAAAATCTTGTCAGTCATTAAAATAGAGAAAAAAACAAAAATATGCCATATTTTTTGTAGCAGATGTAAACAGTCAAATTGTGATGCCTATCAAAATATGAATTAAATCCTTTTGGCATTAAAACCAGTGAGATAAGGCACAAAAAAGACATTCCTTCAGCAAAATTGCTATGGGACACTTCGCTCATTTTGACAGTTTTATGGAATCTTTGTTTTGATAATCCTTGTATTGGTGATACCTGTCACAGAACACAGTAGTAACCACCAAGCCCCCTCAATCTCTCAGCTAAATCTCCCTGTCTACACAACGCTGGTCCCATGATATGAAGGTGACACTGTCACTCCAGCCCACACAGACACACACACAGTCTGATCACATAAATACACACACACATATACACAAACAGCCTCGAAGGCGTGCAGTGTGCATAGGCGTTCAGCATCATGCTAATTTTCATTGTTGTGATAAAAATAAACAGGTCTGGGGAGCTGAATCTGAAGGCCCGAGGGTCACGGCGCGCTCGACTGACAACGGGGGGTGGTGGGTGGGGAGGTGTGGGGTTGGGCGGGGGTTCAGACTGAATTACCTTGATCCAGCACGACAGCCTCACATCACTGTCACCAGTCTGTTTGGAAGGGCTTGATGGGGCTGTGGTGCTAAGTTGGTGTAAGCCGACTGCGATGGATGTGTGTTGACAGTACACTGTATTCAAGGGCACATTGAAATGAGCGCACCAAATGGGGGAAAGTTTGCTAAGCCATGTGTGCCATAATTATCCTGGGCTCTCCTAGTGCTTCTTATCTGGTAGCTGGTGGTGACTGTCAGATGAGTGAAGAATCGACTGTGACATTATCTCCATGTCACTGCAGCCTCCAAATCCTACAATACTCAGGAGGTGTTTTCTTTTCTAAAGCTCATATTGCATCGTCAAAGTTTGTATTTCAGAACAATGATTTTGTATTTTTGCTTTATTTTATCAAACCATTTATCATTTATCTTGCTGAACACTTTATGCTTGATCCATCACTTCCCTGTTTTTTTAATCATACATAAAATGGCCCTTTAATGGTTTTGCCTTATATCATTTTAATATCTATATTCTTTATTGTTATTTCTCGCAATATACTCATAAACCTATATATTCTATATTGTCTATATCTAATTTTTATTTTCTATGTTTCTATATTTTGTTGTTTTTTTGTTTAAATGCACAACATGTGATAATTAACATTTTTCTAATGTGCAACAGCCATAAATTATGTCAAATTTGAAACTTAATATATAAAAGGTTGCCCACTAATATGACTATATCATAAAATAATTTTCTTCATGTTAATATTATTACCATACTAATTTTACCATGTAGAATTTTATCCGTTAACACTAACTCAGTCAGTTTCATCTAAATATCCAATAAGAATAATAATAAATAGTAATAATAGTGACTTGATATTAACACTGAGGTGTAATAGTGTGCTTTACTTCACAGGTGAGGTGCCACACTCAAGCACTAGGTGGTGCTTGAACACAGCCGTCACACATTTACACATACAGGCACACACACGCAGACACACACCCCTTCTCCACTCTTTACACACACTATCATCAGCTCCCATTCTTTTCACTCTAAGAGAATAACAAAACACTCCCACCCCTCCCCTCCCACTCATACTTGCACCCACACATCCACACACAAGCACAAAGAGCACTAAGACACATATACACACAAAACAGTCAAAAAACATGCAAGGCTCAATTTACAGACCTCTGTTCATTTGATATTCATCAGCTTTCCTTTCACCCCTTCCTCCCCTCCCTCCTTGTCTACCACACACAAATACACTTCTACCCACCTTACTCATCAAGTCTCAGCTACACGTGTCTAAAGCCATGATATCCATCTAATCATCTGGCCTTTTCTCTTCTGTTTTCTTTCACGACTAGTAGTGTGAGGTTGGTACCATGCTTAGAGTTTCAAGGGCAGGCGACCAGTTGCAACACAATACCCCTGAATTGAATGCACACACACACACACACACACACATGTGCACACACACACACATGCGTGCACACACACACACACACACACACACACACACACACACACACACACACATATATCAGCAGACACAAACACACACACTATTTACCCAAATAAACTGATCCATGGTAAAGTCAGAGGTTAGATTTACACTTCTGGTAAAAGCGATCTAATGACCTCTGATGCATGTGCATTTGAACATATGTACAGTATGTGTATAAAAAATAAATAAATATCAGACTTTAATCTTCAAAAGAAACAAGTATTTACAGAATATCAAATATCATTAGGTGTTGGTAACATGAGCAATGACATTTTATATTATTCAGATTTCATGTCAAAGGCAAGTTAATATTCAGTACACGTATGATGTGTTCTTCTAAAGCAGTGTGTGTGTGTTTGTGTGTGTGTGTGTGTGTGTGTGTGTGTTAGCCTGTAACTTTCAACTCACAAGATTTAAGGTCAGGCCAGGTCTGAGGGAAATTAATTAATTGTTGTAAATCTGATCAGGTAGGTGATGCTATAACATAATAATTCTGAAAAAACTTTATATTTTCCAGGTATTTACTGGATAAAACTGTGAAGCATCCTATATGTTACATTCTTTAGGTGCTGCAATATGAGATATGTTTTTCCAGCACATTAGGGAAACTGAGCAGAATATCAGTTCAGTGATATAAACATGTCAGTCTACTTGAAAGGGAACAAGGTCTAATTTCCTTGCAATGTGTGTGTGGTTGGTGCCCCATAGCAAGAGCATGATTGTACCAAGAGAAGAGACTGAATCCCTGTGTGGCCTGTTTCTCATGCTAACTAGCCAGTGTTTAGTGGTGTGTATTGTCTGAACCAGAGGCTACATGGGGACATTATGGATGTGCTCATGTGTGTTTGTATTTGCGGTCATCTATCTATCTGTCTGCATGTAGTCATGTATTGAAACTGAGTGTGGAAATCTGTGAGCGTCTATTCACTTGATGTTGCTGTGTCCTATGTGTGCTCATCGGTGGGTCTATGGGGCAGCTGCGTGAGCATTCCTGTTGACGTTAAGCGGCTAAACAGTACCAGCTTGCTGGGCTCTTAACCTCCCCTCTCAGAAAGAAGACCTAATGAAGTCCTGAAAGGCTTCCTGACTCCCTCATCTGGCTTTGTTTAGGCCCCACTCCCCCTCCCTTTGCTTGAGGAAAGCCATTAGCCCATTGAGAAGACAGTCACACAGGCAGTGGAAGACAGGCCTTTACTGTTAGAAAAATCTTTAGTGGTGTTTAAAAAAATCTCATCTCTTATGAGGTGCATCGGATATTATGTTAAACAAACATTAAGCTACTAATCACTTACTAATCACACATATCTCATACAGTGCTGTGCAGTTATTACCAATACTCCATAGATGCAGCTATGAATCAGATGATTAATACTTGTAATAGTAATGTAAAATTTTCCGTTTTACCACAGCTCCTGATGTATAGTGCATTTATAAACTGTATTATCTAAAGCAAATTTATTTTTCCAAACAACGTCCCTTTTTTACAGTATAGCTCAAGGAAAGTCAATATCCATTACAAATGGCTGCACCATCTTGAACCATGACACAAAGCATGTGAGATTATCAACATCTACCAACATGGATGGCAGCAGAAGAAGGAGAACGAGAGCTATAGGCAAAAAGAGATGGATGGAAGAAATAAAAGAAACTAGAGGGGCCATTCTCTCCTGCTGAGGAGATTTCCAGTCCCCCCTCTTTTTGCACACATGTAATAGCACTTCATTTTAATTTTATAGTTTGTGTATACTCAATAGAGGAAAATTGTTTCTACGTGGTTATGCCAGTCTATTGAGAGCAAGGCAAGTGAAAAGGAAAGGAGGGGCACGCATGGCAAATAAAAAACTGCGGCAGTTAAAATTGAATTTGTATTCACCAGGAAGTGGGTTAACCCAGTTAAAAGTCAGGGAATCCAATAGCACAGGCTGATATGTGGTGTCGAGACAATCTCCTTTGGGGAGCTAAGGCGCTTGGCTCATATGCTGCCTACCCCAGCTCATAGCATGTTTTCAGGTAATAATAATACATCATATTGCTTAACGGCATATTTATGTAAGAACTCACTGAGAGGAGGCATCTGGAGCGCCTTGGTGTTGTTCTTTGAAATCACCTCCTTCAGATATCTGCCACTCGCTGTTGTTATGTTTTCTCTTCCTTATCAGTTTTGCAGAGATGGAAAATTCTATTACAGAGCGTGTTTGGTTTGTCACAGTCAGATGCCTTCTCTTCAGGTTGTGTTTGGTGGGGGGTGAAGGCATTTTTTCCTAGATTTCTCTATTTTTAAGAGACAGTGTGACTGTGTTAATGTGCTGTGTTTGTTTCTTTCCCTACCCCCTATTCTTCTTCTCATGCTAAAGAAGAAAGGCATGTTTTCATCACAAAAAAAGGAAAAAAGCAGGGAGTTGGAAAATGACAAATCTCACAGTCTTTGTTATTGGAATATATTGACTGCCCTTGGTTCATTGACTTTTTATTACAGGAGGTAGCACAACTGTCAGCAAATAAGGAGAAATTTCTTTCGGCCATTTGCTTTGGAACATTTGAAGCTGATAATTTTTGTACTCCATGTACTGTGTGTGTGCACAGTTTTTTTTGTGTGTGTCAGCAGGCATGTTTTTGCTGTGCATGTGTGTAGATTTTGGAATAAAAAGTGCAGCTGTACATAGTGGGTAAAATAAAAAGGAGGAACAAGAGGAGGAATTGGAGACAGAGAGAAAGATAGAGAAAGGGAGGGGAAGGTTCAGGGAGATAAGGCACAAAGAGAGACAGCCAGACAGAGAGGTGGTTTCGGTCTACCAGGAACACACAGCTCTAGCCGCCAGCAGTCTGTCAGTGGTGGTCCCCTCATCCAGTCTGAGGCAGCATCTGCCAGAGAGGCACCAGGCTGAGCAAGACCCAGATCCTTGCACGGCCCCATCTCAAGACCAGAGCCCCATCAACTGCCTTCTCCTCAAGGCCCAGCTGTCTTCCTCTGCTCTTCCCGCCCCATACCTCTCCATCTTCACACCCAGACATGTTAGTAACCCTGA
Organism: Sphaeramia orbicularis; assembly: GCF_902148855.1. Lineage (NCBI taxonomy): Eukaryota > Metazoa > Chordata > Actinopteri > Kurtiformes > Apogonidae > Sphaeramia > Sphaeramia orbicularis. The sequence goes on along the minus strand of NC_043976.1, from coordinate 24,987,914 downwards.
ATTAGGACCCTCAGGCCTATACCTATTCACTCCATGCAGCTCAGCCTCAGCCTCCTTAGCCTTATCCTGTCATATTTCACTGCTGCAGAACCAACTTCACACTCTCAGATCCCTTACCCCATATCTCTTGTCCAACCTCTTCCTATCTAAGTGCCAAAATTTATCCCAACAGACTCTCATACAGAACACTACAAATGTAGTATAAAGTATCAAAGTCTGTGAACATGCTAAATTTAGAACTATGCAATTCAGCTGAAAACTAGTGGGTAAAATCTCACAGGAAGTGATGCCTTTTCATGTGTCCATCAGCACCAACGCCTCTTAATATATAGAAAGTGCACAATAGCTGAATGGACACCGACAGGAGATTCTGCAGCAAGAACAGGGATTCGTAACGAGCAATGGAAAGACTACATCAGACTAGATATTTATAGTATATATGCCAACTTATTAAAACCTGGTTTTGAGACAGGGGGGTAAATTTAGACAGTGCAGGTAGTGTGACTGTACTGAGGCCTGTGGGATGGAAAATGGACACTCGTGAAAGATTTTTTATAACTGAATGAGAAACACATCTGTGTCAAAAGAGAACATACAACATATATTTGGCAATTAAACATTGTGGCATTTACTATTCATCCTACTGAAAAGAACCATCTCTGCCATGTTTTTTTCCTCTTATGAGCAATGTAACAAAACTATAAGCTTATTCTGCAAACAAATGAACCATCAAGGACAATTCATTCATATTAATCATTTCTAAAATTATTTTACTTTTTTTGTCATTACAGATAAACAATGATTGCAGTATGTGTTGCTATTTCCCAGTGTCAAATCTCTACTTGATCCCGGTAAATAAATAGATAGACAGACAGACAGACAGATAGATAGATTTACTTTTTAATCCCCAAGGGGAAATTCAAAATATGATCACTGTTCCACAGAAAGTCATACCACATCAACAATAAATAAATAAATCCAGCGTGTAATAGCTAAGAATAAGTTAGATTAAAAAGAAAGTAGAATTAAAAGACAACGTGTGTTCTATCTATCACATAAAAATATAAAAGCATAAAAACATAAAAAATTGTACGACATGGCACAGCATTATATCCATCTATCACAATCATAATACTCAGCACTGGGATCTGTAACAACTAATTGATCCCACTATTTAGATGTGGACATAACAGCATTTATTTGCATGCATTTTTTTTTAACTCAAATAAAAATTCTGTTTCACCACCACTACTACTAATATTTTATGACCAGTTTCTGTGGTCATTCAGGTATTTTATGAGGATTTTATTGTCTTCATTGGACAATAAATGGATAGAACGATTAACCTTTTCTTCCTTCATTTAAATTGTTGTTATCATTTGAAGCCATTGCTTTATTTCTCATCCCAAATACGCAGCTCAATATGAAATGTATATTTTGTCTATCTACGCTGTTGCCCAAAAAGTTGTTAGAGTTTTGTTTGATAACATACTGAGTCCCAGTTACATTACATGTATCAAGAATAAATCACATTGTCACAATATTCTCATGAGAAGAAGTAAACATATTTTATTTCAACTTTATTGGCAACGGTGTATGTGACTAACACATACTGGCATCTATTAGCATGAAGATGTAGAAGAAGCCAAACATGAATGCAGCAGTTATTAATTGTTACTGTGAAGTGTCTATATGGTGTGAAAAAGAAAAAAAAACAAACAGTATCTCTAATATCTCTAAGCTCTCCTTCTCTGTCATCTTAGCTTCTGGGGCTTCTGTAGGACCCACTACCTTTAATCTAAGTCCTGACCTCAGTCTCTGTTTTGTTGCCCCTGCACCATTCTGAGTCGTTTCTCCCCATCTCTTTCCCCTTTCACTTCCCATTATCCAGCCGCAGCCATTCTTCTCCAACCCTATCCCCACTTAAGCCCTTTCTCTTTCCCTGCTGGGGCTGGAGAGGGGCCGAAGCCACAGCATCTCCCCATCCGTTAGCCAGGAGCCAGAGATCCCAGCCAGAGATGCCATCTGATTCAAGTCTATCATAATGAAGGTCCAGCATGGGGCTAAATGAGTTTCCACCTCAGCCGCGCGAGGGGCTAATGACAAAACAGCCTCCCTGTGCTCCTTGGCCTGCCGCTAGCTTTAATCAGGGCATATGGCACTTGCCTAAACTGCTTGGCTATGAGGAACAGAGAGGAGAGAAGTGAAGAAGAGAGGAGAGGAAAGGAGGGAAGAGGATGTGGGATTAGTAGGGAAGAGAGAACAGAAGAATGTCCTGGGAGATGGAGGAAAAACAAGTGACATGGGGAGAAGTTAGGGCAGATTACTTGGTCAGGTTTAAGTATTTCCTAAACAACACTGAAAAGTCCACCACAGAGCATTTTATTATAAAGTTGATGACAGGGCTTAATGTCTTCATAGTAATTATTTAGGACTCACTGAAGGCCTCAGTTGCAGGTCTGTGTGGGTGCCTGATACATGCAGAAATCACTAATAGCTTTCATAGATTTATATTAATTTCAAGGATTTAATGTGCCTTAAATAGCAGATGATCAACAAGGGAAAACAAAAGTGCATTAGTGCCCCGGTGGCATAAAAAAAGAGTGTGGAAGGGGGTGGGAGCTTAACAAATAGGCTACTCCATTTTCATAGCCCACTTTATGGCTCCCCAACTTATCCAAATTAGCTTAAAGGATTGATAATTCTTCACTAATATAAAACTGTTACTGAGCCCCTAAACTGTGACTTGCCCTTTTTAGGTTTTGTCAAACACTAAATAGAGGGCTTGGTTGTGGAAATTAAATTGAAATCGCATAACAAGGCTTCCTTTTAATTTGATTAATTCTTTGTTGTTGTTTTAGATCCCTAGTGAAGACACCCATGACGTTTCGAGGTTATTTGTTCCACTGTCTAATGACAATTTTCTTGCACAATAACACCAGTTAAAGAGCCGCCTCAGAGCGAGTTTTTTTTTTTTTTTGCCTTGAAATCACAGACAAGGCTAAGCCAAAGGGGGACTAATAAACCTCACTCCTAATTCCACTATGAGGCTACTGCTGTGGCTGTTCACACTATAAGTTCCCTACAGTCCTAATTGCATAGAGTGGGTTGATCAAAACTTCATTTAGCCTCTTCGGCTTGGCGTTGAAAACGTTTGAGGCAACAGTCATTTTTTTTAAATCTAAAGAGGTATAAGAGACCATATTGAACTGAGTGACTGATGACCTCTCAATTTCCAATCTCAAGGCCATTAAAGTTGTACAAAATGTAATAGATGTAGCCGAAGATGTTTTCACACCTCGAGTAGACCTTTAATCATTTCAAATAACTTTTCTCTGTGCGCACAAAGCAAGTTATTCCACCCTCGTTACTGAGAAAACTTAATTCCTTAAATGCTGACTCCTATTGTAAGTTGGTGTACTATCGCATGCTTTTTGGCAGCATATGAAAAAGAAAAAAAAAAGTAGTCAGGCTGTACCAGGCTGTACTCAGCATGGAGAAAATGAACCCCTGAAACCCATGCTGACAGTTTTGGTCCCTACTGTTCCTGATTTTACCAGCACCATAGCCAGTCTTGGCAACCAACAAGCCCCCATCACAAATTAGCCAGCCGTCAGCAGGGTGTAAGGATTGCTTTCCCGTGTCAGAGAAAAGATAGAGAGAGGAAAGCTCAGTTTATCTATTCAAAGGCCCTCATAGACAGTTTCTTGGACTACCTACTGAAGCACCCAAGTGTTTCTCGTGCTCGCCTTTTCCTGCATACCACCATATCTCTTCCTCGATCTCTTTTTCACACACTCCTTCCTCACTCCAGACATCGTCGCCCAGGTTTCCCCTCAGAGCGGGGTGATTGCATGCAGCTGGGGTGCATTGAGAACATTTTAATATTATGCAGAAGATTAGAGCAAACTAACTACATTATTCTCCAATTACATTCATTTCATCCAACTGATGTCTTTATATCCTTCCCCTTGCCTCGATTAGCCTAATGTGAAAATGGAAGGGGGGAATGCGCTTAGGACTGTACCGATTGTTCCTCGGCTGCCTATTATTTCACTGTGCCATTAAAAGGGAGGCGTCTTTTATAGTGACTGTAAATAAAACGATTAGAGGCAGATCCAGCCGGGTGCTGGGGAAGATTTCATTTCGGGGATCTGCTTATCAACGTTCTTGGAAGGTTTGGAAGGATTGCGAGGCCCGCCACAGATGAGAAGCTACCTTCCCCCACCTTTATTCAACCACACAGTCTGTCTCACTGAAGCCGCATTACAGTAGCAAATCTCACACTTGCTTTGAATCCTAGTCATAAAATAAATAAATCAATTACATTCCCGCACACGTGTACACCTTCTATCGCAATGCAAGTTGAAATCATTTCGTCTCACACACTCGTAAGCTTGCCAAATTATTAGAATGAAGTACATGAGTGACAATTGTCAGCCAATGTTGCGAATCCACATGCATTGGTAGGATAATGCTAACTGTCTGCGTGTGGAGCAAAAACAGCTCTCACCTCATAAACCCCATGCAGAGCAAGATGCATTTTGATCTGTGGGTGTTCTCCACAAAGCAAATGTGGCAAACATCATGGTAGAAGGCTCCAAACCAGAGACCTCCTCCAATACTGTAAACCTAGGTCTTCGTTTTTATATGCAACAAGTCTATAAAATGATACAAAGTGCCATGCATTTTCTGTATGGAACCTTTTGCAGAATTGGGACCCTTTTGTGATCATCTTGCTGTGCACATGATCTCCCTATATTTATCTGGTGTGACAGAAACTTGATATATAAACTACAAATATCAGGATGTATTGTAAAGAAACTCTCAACAGCACAGTTAGCGTTAGCATGAACAGTCTAGAAGATAATTTAGTATGCACCAGATTTTTTGTTCAAGTTGTAAGCACACACTCAGTTTGAGTGGGTGGATTTTGAGCTCAGGGTTTCACTTAAAACAATTCGACATATGGCTCATGTCAGCTATGGAATCAAAACTTTGCAGTAAATGACTCAGCCACTTTACCAACAGCGTTCCAGCCACCAAAATCTAAGGACCTGAAAACCAACACTTTTCTGCATCTCTATTCCATACAGTGAGGTTTCTTGCTTTTTACATTTAATAGCATTCAGAGGAGAACTATTTTCAAATTATATTACATGGGATTTTAGGTTGCACAGTAGTGATATGGTTTGGACCACATGTCTGACTATGAGTGGACATCAAATGATCACAAAAAAAAGATGCATGTGTTATTATTACATCAACTCATTACATGCTGCGCACCATATTAAGCATTGCTGTGACATTACATTGAAACCCCCTTTGGGCTAAACTGAGGCACCCTTGTAATGTTTGTTTTTCTTTTCTTTCTCTCTTTCCATCTCTTCTCTCTTTCTCTCCCCTTTGGTATCTTGGATTGACTTCCCTTTTGTGTTGGATAGCAGGGACGCACAGTGTTGATTTCAGATGTATGGCGGTTGTTTCATAGCTTGCAGCATGTTTGTCTATGGTGGCATTCCTCAATTCCATTCAGCACACAAGAGGATCCCCTCAGGCTGAGCATATCCCAGCGTCCTCTGCTCCTCCACCATCCCAGAGATGGACCGGGCAAACATCTGATCTCATACTCAAACACACTTGTGTGTCCAAACTGTATATGCACAAATGCATGTGCACAGAATCGCAAGCACAAATACACCCTTGCAAACACAGTGACACATATATACTCTTGCACACACAAGCACACACACCGCAAACCACCAAGTCTACACTCAGTACTTGCTCCTATATCACATTGCAGTAAATCCAGTTAAGAAGCTCTGTGGGGAGAGAAAATAAGAGATACAGTTACCAGGTCTGGAATGGTTTGACCTAAGCTGTGTCATCATGTACCGATGCCATTGTCTGATGAAATGTTGCAATATGACAGATCCACAAAGCCTTTTAGCGTGTCAGCATTGGTTATTTATTACAGTAAAATTTTCCACTTACAAGGGCTGAAACAGGCTACAGGTTGGTGCTTTTTTCTGATATTCATACATGACAGAAAAGCCTTTAAAAGGTAAAACATGATATTTTGGCTTTAATACAGTTTGGAAAAAAATATATTTAGTTGAAAACCTTCATGGCTTTTTCAGCCCAGTTTAGTTTAAGGCACAGATAAAAACAAGTAACTGCTTTTATCACCACTTCTCATAAGACACATAAGGTTATATTTTATTGTGGAGATGGACTCTATAAAGGTTTGACAGATCACTTTGTTTACTGGAAGTTAAACCACTTAGACTGTAATTCCCTTTGGAACTGGAGCAAAATTTGATGCTTTGCGTTTTCACAAATGAATCTGATCAGACTCGAGCACTTCAGGTAATTATGCAGCAAACCTGCTTTGACAGGACCTATCTGGACTGAATTACTTACCGTATGTCAGAACATAACAATGCAGTTGAAACTCACTGTCAGTGGTATGGTCCTGTGCAAGAGGAGAATGCCGTAATATATCAAGGTTCTTAGACAACACAACCAGAGAATTTGTGTGTAAAATGGAGAGAATAATGGCTGCTGGGGACAAAGGAGTCCTGCTCATTCTTTCTGCATGAATCATTATGGAAAAGGAAGAATGTCTCAAATGAAAGAAAGACGATGGAGAGAGGGAGAGCTCAAAGAAGGAAAACGAACATGCAGAAATGTTAAATGGACATCAGTCCACCCATCATTGAAGCTCAGTGTATGAGGGCTTCACAGCCAGATCACTAAGCTCAAGCTTTACAACCATGTGTTTTCCTACAGAGCCCATGTAGTGGAACCAGAATCACTGTTGCCACATATGGAGCAAGGAGCGCCTCAGTGGATAAGCTTTAAAACAGGAGCTCATAGTGCATGACCTGCAGCCTCAGGGGACATCAGGACTGACCAGAGAATAAATGTATCTACAGTCTATGATGAGCTCTTTAGACGATTGCATGAATGCTACTCTGCACCGTGGAAACAACTCTTGAACCTTTGCATTGCCGTTCCTTTGTCTTTCATAGTATTGGTTTTCCTGATTGCAGCATGTAACTTTAACAGTCCATACCCAAGGCAGTAAAATGAAGGATAATTAATAATTAGTCTTGGCCAGTTTGATCTTAGGATAAATCACTTTACAGTAGCTATAATCTCAACATATACTAATGTCAAACACCCAGTACAAATCCACAAGTATTGCTGCTACAGAAATTGGATCCATGTTGATCTTTCTAGATAATTATATGTGGACATTCTGTGCTCTTCTTGTAATGCATAGTTTAAATAGATGTGTCAAAACTTACTTTGTTTTCTCTCAGTATCTGAAACTGAAAATCTGCTAATCCCCACAAAGGTTAAAAAGTTTCCAAACCCATTTTTTTCTGATAATACTTCAGTCACACTTGAAATAATGGGTTTAAAGATACTAATCAAACCTGACCAAACAGAAGGCACAGTTACACCCTATCAATCAAACTATAATGATATGTTGTTTTGGAAATTCATGCCGGTTGGCATACCCTGTAGTGATTATGTTTTGCTTTTTCCTTAAGGTTCAGTGTAGTTAAATATATTTATAGTGGAAACTTTGGCGAGATGAGCTTGCTTTACCCTCCTCTACTCCTTTTGACTACTCCACTCCTCCTCCCCTGGTGTTAGATGAGTTAAAAACAGATCATATTTCCACAGGTGGCTGTGAGAAGAACTCACCCTGGAATGTTAGGCGACATAAATCTCTATAATTGCATGGTATCGATCAGATAACTAAAGCTACAACTGGCGAGGGAGACGCCCTTTTTTTACTCCATACCATTTTTCATGCTTTTATCTGACATTGAGAAGGGAGTGTTAATCAGTGCACGTGCACTCACTGGCACATGCACATGCACTCTCGGGTGCTCTCACTGACGCGCAGACACCAATGCTGATACATTTATGCCTAGCAGAGCTGCTGACACTTCTATGGAAAAAGTGAGGATGTCAAAAACGCACTTGGAATATGTTTTGACTGCTCTGACTTTGACTGCGTACATTGAAAGTATTCACAGAGATGCAGAGGAGCCGATGACATCAGTGTCCTGTAATTGATGGGACAATGTCAAGACTTTTAAAATCCATAAACTTCTGCAGCATGACTGCACCGTATGATGACTCGACTGAGGAAAGAGAGACAAGTCTTTTTATCCAGACTGACTTCCATGACATGTGCTCTGCTGTCTTCTCTAGCGTGTTTCCAGTTGACTGTATAAAAAAAAGGCCTAAATCTTCAAAAATGAATCCAGCCACAAGAAGCATTTTGAACATTCTGAGGCTGTTTGTCTACATGTCTATGTTTACATATAGGAGGTATACACGTAAACCATATGAGGTATCTCTTTAGGATTCTTTGCTGTTAGGGTGTGGGCTTTGCAGTTTCTTGAAATGATTTCCTTTCAGTGTTCGTTACCCTGCAGGTTCTACGATAACAAAACATATGAGGGTTTTACATTTTTGCAAATAGGTGATTGACTGTGGTTAGATGGCTTCAGTTGTTTAACACGTCTCCACTGCTCCCCATTACATTTTGTATGTATTTATTTTGTTTCCCACTATGCACATCCCATCACTCTCTGTTTAAATAATTGAGGAAAACTTCAAAGAAGAGTAACATTACACACAAAACCCACTTTACATCAGATATAAACAGTTATACTATTAAAAAATAGAGACAAAGCAAATAATTAAAGGACTTGACAACACAATGTATATAGTATCTGACCCAGCATTCCAGAATATGCATGTGTTGTAAACAGAGTGAGCTACTTCCCTCACTTCGCTCCTCTGAACTCTGAAACCTCAGGTTGCCAGGAGTGACATCATCAGTTCAGATACAGATCCATCTCTCCCCTCGGGGCGTTGGAAGGAAGGAAGGAAGGGAATAAGGTGGGATGGAGGGCGGAGAAAGAGGAGGCAGAGAAGGAGAGGGAGAGGGGGTTTGAGGTCGGCTGGTGGAGGGGTGGGGTTATAGGTCTCCGTCTCTGCCAGGTGTGCTTTTCACACAAACACACACATCCTCTCTTCTTGCACAGTGTTGTCGGTGGTCGGGTGAAAAATGACAGGGCCAGACACTGGAGCCGGCATGACAGAGGGCTGCTGTGGCTGCAGCGAGGGGTTCCCACACATCTCACTGTTTGGGGATGAGCATACATTCATTCTGTTCATAGTCTGACAGAACACCCGATTCACATATTAATCCACTTATAAAATGAGCGATATCAGGTATCGGCTTATTAAAGGTAAGATAATCATATAATGTGTTGCCATCAAACAGTTCACATGCAATTCATAGATATTCGTGACATTTGAGCTGCCGTGACACCCCATAAACCTAATTTCCAATACTCAATTAATAGCAGATAATGTAAAAATGCTTTATATTTTTCTATCTCTTTGCACAAACATGCTTCATTTTTTTTTTTTTTTTTTTAAAGCCAGAAGGTTTAGTTTATACTTTAAGGTTTGGCTGCAAAACCTGCTTTTGTTAACATAATGTTAGGTCAGGAAGGTTTGGGATTAAAAAATACTTTTGCTGAAAATAAACACATGGTTTAAGTATATGTAAGCTCGGACTGAAACCATCCAACACCACAAATCATACACATATTTCCAAAAAAATACCCTTTCGTTGCTAAACTTCAAATTGTACGTATCCTCCCTTGTGTATGTGGAGTGCATTTTACCTGAGTCAGTACATTTAGATATCTCAGGGTGATAGAGGCTATTATGACCACACTGAAAAACAAATAAATAAATATATATAAGTAAATACAGATTTTGGCCCTGGTGAGCACCGTCCGCTGGCATTTCTCTCCGACTTTAAATCAGAAGCAGAAGATGTGACTGGCTCCAGTTTTTCCTGATGAACAGGACATATACGTACACTGAAAGGACAAACATCCCTGGGTCACTGTGTTATAGCGTCTCTGCCATTAATTACAGCTCAGCCGGTGCATATAAGCTACTAAAGATTATCTAAGGATACAGTAGATTATCTCCGGATGTCAGCTCTTTGGGAACATAAATATTCTTCCTCTTCTTTTCCTCTTTTTCGTTCAGTTCGCTGGTTTTGTCTGTGAGACCAGAGGATCCTCACATGGTGTCCATTATCATTAAGTAAGAAAATGATGACTGGTTAAAGACCACCAGGGCAGTTTTTTTTAACACTGCCAATGGAATTGACTTTTCTTTTGTGTTGTTAGTTTTAGTTAGCTTTTTTTTTTTTTTTTCAGATTTGGAGTTCCTTTCTTTCTGGACATTAACAGGCAAACAGTGACAATCTGGTGCTTCTCTGTTTGAAGAAAATATCATAGTAGATGTCTTTGGTGTAGGTGAAAAATAACATTTCAGCCTGGAGTGTAAATTTAACCCAATCCATCAACCCGGGTTTGCAACTTTAAGAGAACTACCAATAAACTGCATATTTAAAACACAATATTTTTCATTTTTTATGAGTATGTGATTATATGATATATTTAATATTGGGTTTTTTTGTTTTGTTTTTTAACTTGTTTTCTAACCTTAGGAGACACAATACACTGCTTTCGTAATGTAAATTAATAAACACTACATATATTTCAACTGCATTAATTCAGTTTGGTGGCAACTACTCGACTTATGACATTATTATGATTACCATTATAACATAAAGGTCTGTACGCTATATATGTACCGTATAAATGTAAAGTTTTTTGTTTTTTAGGTCAGCAGTTATTCCCAGTTTGTGATTCATTATGCATAACCCACTAAAGAGTGGTCTGAGCTACTTATGTAACGCTGTATATTTTTTTCCCCCACTTTTTTCTCATATTACCCTTGAACAGAAGTGGCTACTATACTGCAGGTTGCATAATCAGCTACTAGGCCATGACTGATAATTTAACCCCTTTACTACAGTCAGTAGATAATTTATTCAAGATCAATATTTCTGACATGAATGTAAATTTTATGATTGTGCCGATGACACTTGAGGTGAGGTATCTTGATTTTAATAATACCAGTAGAATCATAAAAATGTACAATTTCTGGTCCTCTAAGTGCTTCAGATTGTATATTTAAATCTGCATAAGAGCATCCCAGCAAACAACTGAAAAGCTTTGTTTGCAAAAGAGATTTTTACAACTACAAATCAAATGTTGAAGGGTCCATTTCAAGTTTTAAATGTCATCATTCAAACAAACAAACCAATTGATTTCCAAATGCCTCTCCTTTCTTTTTTTTCAATCATAGTTTACTTCTTTCAGTGCAACTCTGCTGTAAAGAAAAGGCTAACACAGCACTTTGAAAATGCAAAACTAACAATAAATAATTTAGGCAATGGAGACTAATTGAACAGTTATCAGTGCTAATAATTCCACTCCAAAGTTTTTACACACATTGCTTGCTGTGCTATGCATATTCTAGTATTCATGTGTTTCTATTATTGCTGAGTTAGAAAATACTGCACCCGTCCTATAGCTAATCCATTTACATGGAAAAGTGAATCTCGGCATGAGCTCATCAACTAAACATCCCCTCTAAACAAATGGTGAGACAACTGGCTTTTTGCTTTATCTTGAACAAAAGACGTCTATGGTTACATCTTCTTGGTTACAGAAACATGACACAGTGTTTTTACTCTAACACTTTCGACTGATTCCAGATTGTGTTCCCCAGGGGCTCTAGTGTAATTTGGTAATTTGTCCACAGCTACCTTTTAGCATTTTTACAACTTTCTGAAGGAATGTAGTTGTACAAAAGGCTGGTGTGGCATCATTATACAGTACAAAAAGTCTCTGGAGGTTCATTCATACCCATGATGAATTAGTGTGCAGTTACAGTAATACTGAGGAGGTTGGGTTACCTGGATAATGACAGCCAGTGGTCTTTTGGTTGCCCTCATGTTCAAGGAATTCCCCTACACTCTAGTTTTTTGTTGAAGTGTCAGTGCATTATTGTAACCTTTGGATACTGTAACAATATATTGTATTGCAATGCTACTAAACTACTTAAAAATTTTTGGAGATAATATCATTTAGCACAGAACTAAATGTAATATTTGGTTAAATCCAAATGTTGAAAAGTAATATTTTTTACTCCTTTTGTATTCCTTTGTACTAGACAGAGCATCTGTAATGCCTGCAGGTAAAATAAAATCAGAACACTGTAACACATCTGGTCTCATCTCAATCCCTGTGTGACAGTATGGGCACGAGTGGCCTGGGTGGAGGGGAAGGCCACAGGACATGGAGACAAGCTAGTCCTCTGCCCATTACCTACCATGAGACCCCACTTGGCTGATACATCCTGTCACCCTTCTATATAAATCCGCCTGATATCTGCAACACACACGCTTACATTTAGAGGCAGGCGGCGGCCTGAACTTGCTCTGTCACTCCGCCATACCCGGATTCCGACAGAGGAGGCAAGGGGCCCCCACGGGGACCCTAATCGCTAAAGCAAAGGGTCATCCATCATGTTAGACTCAGTGGGGACATTAGGGGAAAAGGCAGAGGAGGGATGAACAACATAGGGGAGGGAGAAGTAACAGGGAGAGACAGAAATGGGCAGTGGGAGGGAGGGACTGAGAAAGAAACAGATTGAAATACAATGAAGAGAGAGAAAAGGCCAAAGCTGAGCTCTGTGTTTGTTTAGGGTCTGTGTCTGTCATTGTGTCGCCGTCATAGAGAGGTTACGGGGGTGTCTCTTGGACACTGGGGGCTGCTGTGCAGTGCTGATGGCCCTGCGACTGAGCATATGTCACCAGTCTAGCGAAAACGAGGGCGCTGCCTCTGCTGGGGCACACGTCATTAGCACCATCTGTGACAGTACCCATGAGGCCCTGGTGCGCACAAATACACTGGTTTTGTTTTTTTGATAAGAGGGTGTAAAATGAGCAAGAAGGAAGCGCCACTTGTACATGTGTGCACCCTGTTTCTTGCAGGGTCATTGATGCTCAACTAGACCCTGTATTGATGTTGGAGGAGGTATATGCACAGTAAAGTAAAGTGTGTGTATGTGAGAGTGTGAACATGAGGGGAGTGTGTGATGTGAGGTACATGTGTGCATGTGATTATGAATCAGCTCTAGCATGTGCACATAGTGTCATGCATACGTACCAGTGAGCCCACGACACCAGTATGGCAATGATTACAGCCCTTTGGGAGGGAGGGCAAGACGGGCCTGGGGTCCGCTCGCTGCAGTCGTGTTGAGTCCAGATAGAGGAAATGCTGGAATAATAAGAACAGGAAGGGTAAATGGCCTATCAAACACACCCCTCTCTGACCTCCCCTGAGCCCAGCCGACCAGGATGAAAGATCCAGCCACTTTCTTCTCCTTAATGGTTTCCTCGGTAATCAGAACAGCGGAAGTACTCCAGTCCAGGGTGATTAGCCAGGGCTAGGATTCCTTAATCGCCCTGGCCAGTTCTCATGCTTTGAAAAAAAGAAGGGAGTGAGAAGGAGGGAAGAGGAAGCAAGGGTGATAACAGGGCTGTGTGTTTAAAGGGAAAGCAAGGGGAAGAGATGTTTGGATACGAAGGGATTTGGGAGGACCACGAGCGGTGAAGTCAGAGCTGAGCTTATCTTGATTCTTTGGTTTTGGTTGCATGTATTTCTTCACATACACAAGACGCAAAAAGAGATGTAATAGTGTAAATTAATATTAATCAGGAGTGATCACGTAGGTTTCATTAAGTCTATAAGGTCGAAGGGTAATCGTTGGGAAAACAGACTTCCATGAGGCGACTACTAATCTGACTGAAACAAGACCTCCCCAGACAGCAATGACTCACAACGGAGAGAAACCATAAGATGTTGCAATCAACTGGCACAGGTTTACTATATTTATCCAGGATGTGCTTTGTTTGCACGTCTTCTCTTAATCCACTAACTGAGTTTTCAGAAAGACAACACAATTTTAAAATCCCCTAACAATGTTTAGCCGTGTAAGGATTTGTTTTGATCGCTGTGATTCAGCTGTGGCTTCCAGCTCAAACAACAGTAAAACACCAGCCAGGACAGAAACTAGCAAAACACTTCATAATATATACATACATATATTATTTTACTGAAAATATGGAGCTGGTTTTGATCCACAGGTTGAGTTTTTTTTTTAAGTAATTCATGGGATTAACGTTGATTAGGATTACTGAAGTGTAGTTTTACAGCAGGGGTGAATTCCACAGACAGTAAAATGAGAGTCTGTCTGTGGGCTGATGGTGACTGATGCTGGGGTCAGAGCATTTAGCCTAACCACAGAAATGGTAGACTGCATGAGTCACACTTACAGGCAACACTCTCGGTTCCCACAGGTTGCCACTTAAACTATAACTTGAGCCGGGGCATTTTCCTGATGTTTGTACTGAACAAACTTCTCTGACCAGTGTAATTGACACGAGTTACGCTTCCTCACCAAAAGATTTCATGAAAAACCACTGCATTATGGGTACAATCCAAAATTATCCCAACAATTTTTGTTTGTTGTGTTTTATGTAAGCAGTGAAATACCATATATTAACAGTCTCAGAACTTTTGCCAGGATAACCATCATCATCATGTCTGATTACAACTAATGAGGAGTGTCAAAGTTTTTTGCTGTTCATTGAGATTTGCCTCTATTTTCATGCCGATCAATGGCAAGCATGTGATTATTGCAGATATATGTGCAGAAATATACAGAAATAAAGAGCAAGTAGAAAAGCACTCGGAGAGCACAGACCTCCGCCAAGGCAGATCAGTCACACACACCCCCACCCCCCGATCATCACCAAAATTGAATCATTTGTTCCTCATGCCAGTATCAACATTTCCTGAAAATTTCATCAAAATCCTTCCTTAACTTTTTGAGTTATCTTGCTAACAGACAAACAAACAAACAAACAGACAAACCCCGATGAAAATATTACCTCCCTGGCAGAGGTAATAATATAAGCATTTTCCTACCATGCACCTTGGTCGTGGAATAATCTTCAAAAAACTGTGGAACAACATACATTCATTTCCGTTAATGATTTTAAAAGTATCATGGAGAATGCAGTGAAGGAGGAATGTCACTGTTTTCCTTGATGCCATTATGGCTGAATAGTTGTTATTGTGTTTTATTGTTAATTGTGTATCATGTATGTGTTTTATGTTGTTTGGACTTTATGGCTGCTACCTTGGCCAGGTCTCACTTGCAAAACAGATTCCTAATCTCAAGAGGACTTCCTGGTTAAATAAAGGTAAAATTAAAAAAAAAAAAAAATGTGATCATGATTTTTTAAAAGTCAATTTATTGGAGTCTATCTTGCTAGTGGATAGGACAGACTCTCTGTTAAAACACTGATGTACTAGCCAATAGTTTGGTTTAATGTTGACTCTGCACAGAATCTCTAAATACCAACAAAGGAATCTAGGATACTGCAGGGAGCATCCAGACCATTTGACCAACTTTCCAGCCTGACTTAGTGATGTTGTGCCAGAAATCTAAGAGCTGTGGTAAAAAAGTATAATTTTTAGGTGCTTTCGTGGTTTTCTTTCAGGAGCCACATTTGTACTGCAATGATACTTCGATCTGTTTTCCTTTGCTAATATCCCCCTGTTGTTTAATGCGGCATTCAGTTTCCCTGTCAACAATAACACTGTACAGTGGCAACATTCTTCAAACATACCTAAACACACAAACACCAGGGGCTGGATTGACAGTGAAGGGATTTGTTTTCATTTAGGAATTCCCCTACTGAGCACTGATGCTACTTTAGTTCCCACCCAGTCAAACCTGCTTGTGCCTCATATTGTATTCCCCACTATTTTTCACTGATCGCGTTACAACAGTTGGTCTCCAAAATGTCTTTGGTAATGTGAACATGCTTACAAACAGGTATTGTATATGCCCACTTATGTGCATCACAATGGATGACCCCACCTGGGCTTTTGTCTTAGCTGCTACAGAGATTTGGCCTCTCATAGTGCATCTTCTCAAGTGTCACCATTTAAAATTCCCCTGTCTATGCTTTTACCACAGCTTTTTTTGTAGAAATATGTACGCACACCTGCACACATAGAAAACTTAACAGCCAGACCAACTCTGAAATACACACACTGATGATTACAGGCCATTTGGCTGGCTCTAAAAGGGTTGCTTTCACTCTTGTGTCCGCTATGTTTTAATCCTAGAGGCTAAACAGGTGTGTGTCTTGACATACATTTCACTCATACCTGCACACACCTTTAGCTCTTGACCTCAACCTATGCCTCACCTAGTTTGAACTGGTGAGTGCATTTAGCTGACCGTATCTAAATTACTTCAATTAAGATGCCACAAAATTTTCTGCCACAGACTCCCGCATTGTTTCGCCCGAAGAGCTTCAACTTCTGTGGCGACGAAATGTATTAGTTTCCAGTTCATGTAAAAGTTCTCAGTTTGAACTTAATGGGTGCTAAGGAGTTTAACAGTGTGAGCGGTAAAAGTACAGCGGAGTGCTCACCCTTTGCCACCATCCGGGATAAAAGAAGGATGGAGATCTGTGCATGGAACGCAAGTAAGAGAGAAAGATGAGGGACACGGAGAAGATTGTACAGAACAGATGAGACAGAACAAAAGATGGTCGACTGAGAGATAAAGAGGGCAAGCTCGACAGACAGACACACCAGGCGTTTCTGTCTCACCATCCTGTAGTCAGTGAGCTGTCAGCGATCCTCCCTGCCTGCTCTATGGGTACAGCCCCGCGAGCGATGGCATTTCAAATAGCCTTATAAATCAAGAGTTATGTTATGTCACCCTGCCACTGCCATTAACACAGAAGAGAAAACTACCACAGTTTTTTTTTTTTTTTCTTTTTTTTGCTGC
Source organism: Sphaeramia orbicularis (assembly GCF_902148855.1). Classification (NCBI taxonomy): domain Eukaryota; kingdom Metazoa; phylum Chordata; class Actinopteri; order Kurtiformes; family Apogonidae; genus Sphaeramia; species Sphaeramia orbicularis. Next base: position 24,971,063 of record NC_043976.1, on the reverse strand, counting down.
AGCACATAGGGTTTATATTACTGTGTGCATCCCCTACTGAACCATTAATACTCTACATCAGGCTTGTTCTCATGGCTGGAGCTGAAATTTGAGAAATTTATCCGTATTGTGAGTCTGACTCTCAAGAAAACTTACCAGCGCTCTAGTTGTCTGGGGAACAACGAGAAACCGGCCCCTGACCCATTTTGGTTCCCAACTTGTAGGTTAAGAAATACTCCCCCCCACCCCACCCCCAACAATTTCCAATGAGATACACAGCTGACCCATAACAGCTGGCACTTCTCATTGGATATAAGTATTGCACAGAGCAGCAGCTTAGTTTTTGAGGAATTTTATTAAAATAACTTGCATGATTTGCAAAAGCAGAAATGTAAAGAGCACCCCTGCTGTGTTGTTTTAATAAAAACTTAAGCTCCTGTGGCAATAAACAGAGAAAAAAGAAACGGAAAAAAAACAACAACACAAGTATATCAAATATTTGCATCAAAGCTTTAAATCTGTTTGATTCAATGACTTTCTTGCTGTTTGGTGCCAAAGCGATGCTGTTTCCAAAACAACTAATTTTAATGATAGACAGATGGCAAAGAAATGTATTGCTACACCACTGTGCCTTGTGTCACCTTGAAAACTTTTTTTTTACCCTGCGCGACCCTCTGCACCTGCTGCAAAACAATTTTCCCCGCAAAACAAGTCATCCGTGCTACATGGAAGTCACAGTTACCAGGGTTAAATATAGGAATCACGCATAGAGGGGTAATCAGGAGTTCTCATCACAGGATCCCCCGAGACTGATCCCCGGCGTGTGACATGGCTGTCAAAACACTGACGGATTGTTTTACCAACACACGAACACATGCACAATTGTGTTTAAACACGCAGCTGCATGCACACACACACATTACGAGCATGCACACAAAATCACATTGACAGATTGTTTTACCAACTCCATAGGCTTGACTGACACCTACTCTCCTGGGTATCCTTCCAGCTCCAGCTTTACAAGGTAAATACAACATCTAAAAATTGGTAGTATAACTTTTTTTTATTTAATAAAGATCAAATTGCATTTTTTTTTTACAGAAGTCTTAATAGCCGCTAAATCTTCTTTGTTTATTCTAATATCTTTTGTAAAGCAAAAAACAATATATTCTGTATCCTCTCTGCAAAAAGTCATAGTATTTAAATGTGAAATACTGCTGCTCTGATGACAACACTAGTTTTTTCAGATTTTCTTCATATTATTTGCATGAATAGAAAACAGACATGCAGAAGTGCAGAAGCCAGGTGCCCTGTTGGATTGTGTCTGCCATTCCATTAGCCAAATCATGAGCTTTTGAACATGTCAAAAATCCAATAACTGTATTAAACCGCACTGACATATGACAGTTAATTCTGCTGCCGTATGTCACTATGGAGAATATATTGGTTAAATGCTTCCTGGGACAGATGCTACTTTGAGGCTAATCAGTAGTAATTGATGATCCAATTGGGTTAGAGTGGCCTTGCTCTGGCCAGCGTCTTTGGCCTGAAGCTGTCATGGGGACAGGCAGAGGAACGGATACACTAACACACACTTGTGCTGGTTTTGCCAGTGCTTCATAAACTGTTCTTGGGTAACAGCGGGGAGAAGCAGAACACCTTGTACCCACATAATGGCAATTTGTGGAGAGACTATCAGACAGCATGACTGGTTATGCGATATGAACCAGCTTGTATGGTGTCTTCTTGTCGGACATGAGCAGCATTTTAAGTGGTGGTTGGGTTTATGTTTCTTAAATCTAACCTCAGACTGCAGTGGTGGCCTAAAATATTCTTATTAGGAACATATGATACACAACACTAGCATCAACAACTGAAAAAGCAGATGACCAATGCACATATGTCATTCATAATGACATAAATATATGACTGACATAAAAATACAATCAGTTATAAGTTGTAAAATGACAATGCAGTCAAATAAAGAAAACAGCACCACTGTATTCTGCTGCAATCAGTGTAACATAACAGCAGGGATTGAAACACAGACCGATTCTGTCATTGACAAACATTTTATACTTCAGCAGGCGGACAGATTAGACACACTGAGCAGTGTTTACCAGCAGCACCGACACCAAATAACTACAAAAATCCCTTAAGACTTTTCCAAGTAAGTAATCTGTAAATTAGGACGTGGAAACACGCTCTAATGATGCCCAGCAAAACATTTGACATCCATGCCTGTCATGTTTTAGAATGGCCTTCAGACTTCACTTTGTTGCATTATACATCAACTCTTACCCTACATTTGCAATCCAGGGGCAAATATTTTCAATTGTGGGTGGGGTGGGGGTGATTTCTATACTCTAGTAATTCGATACCACAGCACTTGAGAGTTATCACTTGAGCGGCTGTAAGCTCCGGAGCAATTCATAATTGTGTTCTCTCATCTCATATTGCAGCAGCTAAAGTTTTTACTTTTTTATTTATTTTCTCTGTGGCACACACATCACACCCACACAAACAGATTCACACACATTATCACATAGATGGCTCATCCCAGCACTTTTTTTTGATGATACATTAAGTGGTGTAAAGTTGCATCTTGCTCTGTGCTCACATGCATGTGTGTGTATGTGTGTGTGTGTGTTTGAAGCAGGGTCCCTCCACCTGTGCTGGTTGAGAGTTAATCCGGTTAGGTTCCAGTCTCGTCTCCATGGCTGAGCGGTGTGGTTGAAGCTCCACAGTGCCCTGCGGGGGCCTGAGGCGCCTCTCCAGCCCAACGCCTTGGCTTAAGCGTGGCGCGGTAAGGAGATGAGGCCGGCTCGGCCCTCGTTACAGAAATTAGATGGATCAGGGAGTAAACATAACCAGCTTTTTATATGATCCCCGGCTCAGAGCAGACAGAGAGCGGAGAAGATGGAGGGGAGGAAGGGAGGGAGGAAGAAAAGGCGAGATTCCTCCTCTAATTACTTCATGGGTCACTGCTCCTGCAGGCAGATGTCAAAATCCAACACTTTCTGATGTGAGGAGAGAGCTGGAGAATGGGAGGGATAGAGAAGGGAGAGAGGAGGGATAGCATGAGGAAAAGGGAAGAGTAATGAGAACAGGAGGAGGGATGTGATACTATAGAAAGGAAAAAAGGAAGAGGAGGTTGTGAAGGACTATAACATAATGAATTGGGAAGAATGTGTAAAGAAAACAAAACAGGGTGAGGAGGAGGATGAAAGAGGAAGAAAGCGAAGGATAAGAGGAGAAAGTGAGAAGGATTTAGAGAGGGAAAGGAAGGAAAGGAGGGTGGAAAGCTACGGAGAACAGATTGGGGGGAGGTGTAACACATTGTCAGGAGAGTGGGAGAATGTCGATGGTGATGACACAGATTGGTTGTGGAGTGCTGGTGACCTGGGATGGCCTTTGTCTGACAGAGAGGTAGCAGACGAACACAAGGCCCCTCAAATTTGCTACATACCCTGTGGCACGCAAAGGAACCACTGACACCAAACTGAATCGACAAACTGGCACTGCCACGTCAGGAGTTATACTATATGCCCTTTAGTATCAGATTAGTAGATGTCAAAATTATAAATACTCTCAGGTTTCTACACTTCAGCAAGCATCACTTTCAAATGTTTTTATCTTTACATTAAAAACATCTACTGAGTGACATTCAAGAGTTGAGATGATTTGAGATTTCTCAGAAGAAGCATCATTGTATCTCTATATCCTCCTCCATAACGATGAAGGAAAGGAATGACAGCTTGTTTTATTAGCATAAAAAAACCACTATCCACATCCATCTTGTATTCTTGTCTCACGCACATGCGATGCAGGAAAAGCATAATCTATTTTCACTGATGCAATTTTTCAGCATCGATTGTAGAAAGAAGTTGAAGTGTTTTTTTTTTTTTTTTTTTTTTTTTAGCCTTACCTAATACCTTCCTAAAGATGTGGGATTGAGTAAAACTAGGGTTGCAACAAGATGTTAGAAAGCAAATGTTGAGTATTGCCAGCAAAGAAAACCAAACAACTTCGAAGGATGCAGGCTATTATTGTTTTGATGTGATACATTGATACTTTGGTGCCAAGAAAACTCAAAAGCAGCTGGATGGAAACTGCAGAACCTGTTCAGTTGGCAGTCAAACAAGTACTAAGCTGCACAATGTGACTGTGCTGTATGTCCCTTCGTATACCCATCCATTCCTCCATTTGCTTTTGAAAGCAAAATGTATCCTTTACAACTCAATCCGAAGGCCTATGCATCATGTCTGTCTAGTCCCGAAATGCGCCAAGGTTTTAGGAAAGGAGAGACAAAGATATCAGTCCAAAGCAACCATGCTGCTCTTGAAAACACCTCCACACTGTAAGGAGAAAGCAAGTATTATCGCAGGTGTTTACTTGGAATACACAGTTAATCTAAAGCCTTTTATAGCAGCTGTTTTCTCAACATTTCATCACCATCTGATGGATGCTTTTTAGTACAGATCACTTATAATGTGTTGACGTCTAACTGTGTTGTCTGCATTTATGTCAAAAAAGTATGAACTTGTACTAATGGTAGAACTGATTTATTATTACGCAGTATTTACACTTTATGTAACTCATAGAACAAGAACTAGCGTCTGCAGCTTTTTAATGCTTATTCATTGTAAGTAAGACTCAAATGAAAACCACTGCACATCACTAATGAAAATGTGTACATTCATAACAGCTATGCAGACTATTTTCCTCTCAGCGGTCACAATTCTAATTCTGATTATACCTTCTTAATACATCAAATCCAACATCTACATAGTAAGATCCTTCTATTAAATTATTCTGACCGTGAAGCTTTTATTTAATTCAATTCCTCCTGGATTTTCCCGTTAATTGGACTACTCGGGCACAGAACCAGTGTTTGTGGATGGGGTGGTTGTTGGTTGTTGGTCAGTGGTGTACAGGGCTCTCCGAGGCCAGATTGAGGCTGATTTGGTCTCAGTGAATATGTTTCACTTCCCCCTCAGTGAAGCCGGCATGCCCTCAGGTCCTGATTTACTCCTGATTTGTGGGTTGCCTCTGTCAAAGCCAGGCAACACTCGGGCCTCTATGAGACATATACTACAGTGAACACACAGACACGGACGCACAAATAGATGCATGCGTGACCACAAATAGTGTACAGTATCTGTGGGCTTGCAGGTAGACACAAGATAGATAGATAGATAGATAGATAGATAGATAGATAGATAGATAGATAGATAGATAGATAGATAGATAGATAGATAGATAGATAGATAGATAGATAGATAGATAGATAGATAGATAGATAGATAGATAGAGTGTAGAATTTCAAGGTACAAGCAGATGGAGATCCCTTCGGCAATGACTTCTAAGCCCTGGTCTCTAGGGGCTGCGAGGATTTTCATTTCAATAGGCCCTAAATATTCATCACTTTCCCTCTCCCCACTCTTTTTAAACCCTTCTGCTGGCTGTTTTCAGGCATGGAGTCTCCCAAACTGGTAACCCAGCCAGGAAAAGTGAAGCAAACAGACGGCCTGGGTGGACCAGCGTGTGGGTGGTTAAAACTTACAAACTCACAGACACTCCAAAGCTCCCACAAGCACTCATACATGTACAACACCCCCCCCCCCCCCCCCAACTCCATAATCACACACTAGTCCATACATAGCTCACAGAACTAAGAACCAACAATGGGCCTTTGTTTTAAGGAAGGCTCTCTTATTAAATCAAATATCAGGGCCGTCTTTCAAGCCAGCTTTTGTCTGTGTGCTCAGTTCTCTCTGCGCTGGCCTCTCGGCCCCCACTGGCCTGTGCATGAGTGTTAAGAGAACCCATTGACATCCTTGGATTAACATATATTAAGGGGTTAAATGAAAGTGCCATTAATGTGGTTTAAGAGTGAAAGCGACCCGTGGGATATTATGCTTTCCACTTGAAGCTATGAATGGCTAATGCTAAACAGCACTTCATTATTGGAGCATGCTTCATTGACTGTGTCTATCAGAACTGGAAAATCTCCTCTTGAAAGGCTGTTCCAGTTAAACAGCCTGAGACTAAGCAGGTTGGGTTGATACTGTGAGGAATCCTAAACATATTGCAGGTTAGTAAAACACAATATGTAGTGGGTCTGACTGCTTTTACATTTGTTGATCTTTTACATCCATTTGTCTGGTAGGCATTCCCACTGTCAGATGCATCCATTAGGAATCAGTTTACACATGTATCCTGTAATGTAATCTTACCTCACCATATGATATTTTCAACAAAAAAATTAAATGCTTTGACACAGCAAGGATGCCAACACAGATTTGCCCTGCAAACTTTAAATTAGCTCATTCAATTACATGCAAGCATATATTCCTGGGGCATTACTTTGAACAGTGTAATTCTACTGTTTACCTATTTCTACCTTGATAACTTTCCTGACTCATAACACTATTTCTTGCAGCATTATAAGTGTCATAATCAGTAGCTAAATTCACTGGGCTTCTCCTCAAACTCCTTTTCATCATATATTCCCTTTTCACCAGTTTCAGTGGTTTCATAAACATGGTATTACTGTGAATCTGAGCCTCTGCTAGAACACTTTACACCATTAGATCAAGTACAGCATGTTCCTAAAGTAACTGAGGTCATATTGCTTTGAGTTAACAAAATTTAACACTAGTAGTGCTGCTTTGTGCACGGTATAGAACATAAGATGAAAACAGTTCCAACTTAAAAGACATCAAGTGTTGATTTTGCTACAGGTTCTTGACTTATTTCATGTCCCCGGGGTTATACATATAAAGTACCATATAGAGTATGGTACATGTTCATTTAATGTGGCATGGTATAAACGCATGAATAATTAAAATGCTACTTATATAAAACATTATACTGTGATATGCACAACAAAGTACATTCTCATTGGCATTCTTTAGATAAGATTTCTTATTTAAATACTTTTGAAGATGGCATAGGTGGAGAAAAAATGGTATCAGGATTATGTGGGGTTTTAGGTCCTATTGTTGACCCACTCCAGTATAATGTATACAGTTTCCATGTAATGTTTTTGCATGTAATTTATCATGCAATTAAAGTATTTCATGATCAGCAGGGCAGAGACCTTTAATTCAAGTCACTTACTCCACCTGTTTCTTCGGAAGTGTGTACGAGAGTAAAGATATGGCACTGGTTCTGTGTAACGTCGAAAGGATGTGGCTGCAGGTATTCATGACAGCATTAGGGATCTGTGACGGGGATTTCCAGAGTGAATCTCCACTGACATAGATCCGAGGATCAGGTAAACGAGAGTTGCATGATACTGTGTTGTGTCATCTCAACAGAAAGGATCTGGTTACTGCCATCCTGTATGAAAAAAAGAAGCATGCTTCAGAGTTCAGAATGTGAAAAAGTAGGTAAAAGGGAACATTTTGTATGGACAACCTGATCCAATTTGAGAAATATGTACATGAAATTAAATAAAAACAAGATAAGAAATAAGATTGTATAAGTGTTAGCTGTTATTAGCTTTGTGTTAGGTTTTGTTAAACAGATGTGCGTTGGTGTGACCATGATAATGTGTGTGTATATGTGGGCAGACAGGATGTGCAAGGCGTCCATCTCCTGCTTGATGCACCGTGTCTGTCAGATGAGCATTGACACTGATGAGAACAAACTGGATGGAGACAGCGTCCGTCCAGTCAGAGGCCTCATCATTACCACTACAGTCCTTTTGATCATCCCTCCATCTCTTTCTCTCTCTCCTTTTGTCGGTTTTGTCTGTCTCCATCTCTGCTGTCTCTTTTCCACCGTCCAAAGGCAGATGAGCGGTCGCCGTTATGACACATGACACACACCCTTTTGTCTTTTGAGTTTTTCCATCTCACTGACCCCCTCCACTCTACACCCCCACCCCCCACCCCCCCACCGCTCACACATGCAGGCATTAGCACCCACACACTACCTACCTCCTGCCTCTCATCCTTCTCTTCCTCACACACCATGGATGAACTCCTGCTGTGTCACTCAAAACCTGCAGTGCTAGTAATATTAGGAGACATGTTTTATTCACATAGGAATGTCTTGTATGTACAGTGGTAGTGGAGGAGAGTAGGGTGTATTTTCAACATCCTTGTTAAATACTCATCCTAATAAATAATCTGCTGTTGGTTCGATTTGGAAAAACACCCCACATCTGGATGTCTTTTTATTTTTCAGTCCATGTAATTTTGCAGTCAAACTTGCTAAGCATGCACATAAATTATCCAGTTGTAAAAATATATGTTATTAAACTGGATGGATCAGCACAACTGAATACTTTTAAAAGGGTTTTAAATGTAGTGGAGGTAGAAACATCTGGTTGTAGATGTTTTGCCTCATTAATATAACACTTCAACTACTCTCTTTGCCCATATTTTATTCTTGCCTTGTATTAATTAAATACAATTTAATTTCTGTGTATATGCATTTTTTATTGCTACCCTGTCTATAACATGGTTAAATGGAATGCTGCTTATCTTGACTAGAATGTTATTATAGCACACCACCTTATTCTTACTAGGTGGAAGGATCCTGCCCCACCTTCTATTGGACATTGGGTCAGAGAAGTGATCTCCAATCTTAAACTCGAAAAAAATCTGATATACATTAAGTGGATCTGAGCAGAAGTTTCATAAAGTGTGGAAATCTTTCTTAACCTTTTTTGACAATCCTACAACACATGCACAAGGTTCTTAACAAGTTAAGATGTATTTTTATTGGTAACACTCTGTGATATGTAATTTTATTTATTTCTACAGTGCCATATTGTATATGCATACAGATATGTGACAGCGAGGGGTTTGGGAGGGTTAAGTGGGTTTTGTTTGATTTTCTCTTTTTTTATGTGTGTGTGAATACCTGTGTGTATGTCCATTGTTCTGTATTTTGAAAATTCAATAAACATATCTAAACACAGACTAGAATGCTATTATAAAAGATGTTCTTTCTTTTTTCTTTTTTTTTAATCTTAATGAGACTTTCTTGGTTACATTAAAGTTAGATAATGATAGAAATAAAAAGACATCCAAAATCAAGGGAAAGTACAAATTTCTCAAAAAAAAAAAAAAAAAAAGATGTGGCAATGTTAAATAAATAGTTTCTCACAGTTTAATCATCCCTCTATTATATGTGTGAATATAAAATTATAATATATTTGCAAGCACTAGCTCAGTTGCACAAAAAATGTGGGGAATAAGTCCAAAATTCTCCATAAATGGAATTCATACCAGTTGCGCCATTTTCCCAGACGTGTCATTGATATTGCAGGGTTTTCAACCCGTTTTGCCGCAGCTTAGTAATCAGAGGAAACACTTGTCTTGGGTTTATGAGACGTACAGAACTATGCGACATGTTGAACTTTACCCTGTGTTGATGTGCATGACACCTGTCAAGAGAAGCCACAGGTCAGAGGTGAAATCTACTTTTCTTCCTATTGAAGGACGGGAACAGGTAATCCAATCTAGGTGAAGTCACCAGTTGAGATTTGGAATCCATTGTGGAGGCGGCAGGGTGCAGCATAAAGACGAATTGATGAGTGTGCGGTCAAATCTGTCATGTGTCAGAGAGTTACGCTTTGTAATTGCGCTACTTTTGAAACACTTTGAAAAGTCAAAGAGTAACAACAAGTGCTGCATCCAACACAAAACAAAAGACTCTGCAGACACCGAGAAGCCAGATAATTAAATGAGGTCATGGCATGAGCAGTAATATCGGAACGCTAAACAGTCAAGTGTTACACTAAAGTTATCCTCTGGCTTATGACAGCTTGTATAATGCAGTGCAATCATTTCACATATTTGGTTTCAACACAATTGTTTTTAGAACTGTGCTTCACTCATTCACATTATCACCTATCATGTTACAAAACACTTTTTTGGCAAGATGTTACTTAAGATCAGATTCTATCTCAAACCTCCAGGCCCGTCACTGGCACGGCTTCCTTCAGCAGAGTAAGAACATCCCCTGCAGATTATCATAGTCTGTCACTGGCTCCCATTGTGGATTTCAGCAACAAATGTCAGAGCATTGAGTCTGATCCTTTGTTATTAAGATGAAACTAGCCCCTGAAGTCTCTGCGCATTGAGTAAACAAAGCTAATAGAAAATCATGCCGGCCTGATTAACCTGCCTTATTATGTTGTTTGCATAGAACATCATTAGCAACAACAGTCATTTCTCATGCCAGAGAGTAAGAACAACTGCCTGTAGATTATTTGTTTACAAACAACAGTGAAGCGAATATTGGATAAAAAAGGTCCAATGGAGAATTTGGCAAATAGTTTGTGCCAACATTACTTTTAGTGCTTTGTTGTATTGTATGTATAATATTCTAAACACATGTTTAAACCTCCACTCATGAATGGAAACATTTACTATGATAATTTAAAATATTCTTGATTTACATGCAATTTAATTTTTAGAAGACAATCCAAAAATATTTAGGCCCAAAGCACTATTTTTTAATGACATATTTTAACATAAACAAACTAATGCATAATTCTCAGTAACTAAAATAACCAAAGTGTGCAGGTTTATTGGTGGGAACCCTGGTCCTTATGAGCACATTATTGTTCTGTATAATATTGTTCTGTAGTATAGTGATCTCACATTATTTGTACATATTGAAGGAAAAAAAAGTATTATTTTTTTTTACCATACTTTTTTTTACTTCTATATTTTTATGAATATTTATATATAATTCTGATGTTTACACGTATTATCAATAAAGTTTTATTAATATTATTTTATTCATACAATATTTATATTTGACACCTATGCATTATATTCAGTGTATTTGTTTGTAACTATATCTTTTGAAGGGAAGGGCATTTAATTCTCAATTAAATATAAATGCATTTTAATTTAAGGCCTAAATATATATATTTTTTTTACTGGCATAACAAGTGGTTTGGGATCAGTAGTGTTGAAATATATTTCACCACACCCACAGCAGTAAAACATTATGCTAATACTATGCTAAGGCTGTTTTTTTCCAGGCAATTATTAAGTAATCCTATAGTTACATTTTTAAACAGATAACAGCAACATGGAGGATCGCATGCTGAAATTATCCGACCCACCTCTTGTCAAAACATGAGTGAAAAATGAAGCTTTATTATTATGTTTTGAGGAGTCTGGGAATGTCAGGTTCAGCCTTTGCTGGATGTTAGCAGGAAGAAGCCTGCTTCACTGTGACAGACCCAGATCATGTGACTGAGCAGATGAGGAAGTGTTGACAGATGATTCCATTAAAATACACATATAATAAGACACACACACAACACACTTGTGTAAAGTGATATCTTGTGAAAAACCTCAAGAAGAGGAAAGGAGGATTATAAGAAAAGGGTTAGAGAGGAGGCAAAAAAAGGACAAAAATGAGAGAGCAAACAGACTTCATGGCCTTTTTTCTTTTCATCCATGTAGTATCTGTCTGTTTTCTTCCTCGCAGCTATGAGGCAGCAGTGATTGTCCCCCATTGGTCCCAGGGTCCCCACAGTGGAGGCCCACCCTACAGCCATGCCCCCAGACACAGAGTCTGATGAGGAGCACAAGGCCACGAAGGCTTACCCCGATGCCCAGGGGAACACACATGCACGCACTACACACACACACACACACACACACACACACAGATGCAGGCAGGCAAGCACAAATACATGCACAAAGGCGAACAGGCACATGGTATCAGCCAGACGTCCAGTGCACGTATGAACACATCCACAGGCAGCAGGTAGATGCACTCGTTCACTGGCGCGCACACAAACACTCAGACTGGCACGGTATCAAAAGCATAGCGAGCAACAGACCAACGCAAACCCACTGGTTCTCCCTGGCACAGCAGCTCTCTATCACATCAAACATGTAACTTTCCTCTCCAAAATAAACCCTGCACCAAATCAATATGTCCAGTCTTTCGTTCATACTTAATCTTTATTTACCCATATGTCACCGCAGGACTGACATCTCTTTTACGCTGGCCAAGAAGACATTATGATGAAACTGGCATGAATGAAAACAATATAGAAACCTCATACAAACAAGTTCTGTGCTTTGTTTGGTCTATTCCAGCACTGTCAGTAGACTTGTTCATTTATCACCATGGATATTATTGTATTAATTAAGTGTGGTTATCATAAATATATTTCATATTTTAATATTAGAGAACTTGTAGTAGTGTGAATATACCACAGTTTAATAGTACTTGTGCAGCAGAGGAGACACTGACCCAGATACAGATGGGGAAATTGATTAATTTTGTTGAAAATAATCTAAAAAAGAAACATTCTTATAATTGTTGCTAAAAATTTCCCCTCTACTGCACATTGTCCAAATTGTTGCCCAAAGCCTGAATATAACACAAAATAGGTGGACCTCACAGGGACCAATTTTTGAATTTTTCCAAACAAACCTGTGCAAGTGCAGAAGAATCAAGAGTCATCTGCTATTGATATAAAGAGCTTAATCCTGCCTACCACTAACTAGCTCTTCTAAGACTAAACCTCTCACCTCTGAGTTGGCTAACTAGCCATCACTCCTGCCTGTTGGCTACACACCTGCCCCAATAGCACCTAGAGGCAGAGGTAGGCCCCAGGAGGACGCAGACATATGCATAAACTTGAGTGTGTGTGCTCACAAAACACACATTTACAGACGTATGAGCCCGCACATGCATGTAAACCCCCACGCATGTAGACACACATGGATAAGCACAATTACGGGCATACACACTCTCACTTTATGTGTCATTCACTGACTGTCCTTTTGTCAGAGCTGTGGCAATTATTGCTAACAAATACACACTGGGTGCTGAAGAAACACCCGGCGTGCTAAAGTAAATTAGTAATATTAGGAATGTGCACTCATCATTTGCAGTCAATTTCCTGTTGCTAATGAGATTAGAAACAATGCTGTCAGTCAAGAAACAGTGGCAAACCATTTCCATTTTGTTATTTTCTTTTTTCTCCGTAATCAAGCCATTGGTTTAATAATCATGAAAATAGCAGGATATGGCAGCACTGTTTAATTACATTTTGAATATCATGGAGTTTTTAGTCACTTGGAAATGTCATTTCATATGATATTGGGTTAATATTAATAGTAAATGAGGTACATAATATGAAATTATAATTTCTTTGTGGGTATGACAAGGGAATAGGATAATAACCACTGCACAAATAAACAGTTTTAATTGTCACGATGAGAGTTACACAAGATAACAAATACTAATGGAGGTGCTTGTTGTGATTTTAGTGTTATTTTTAGACAAATGTGTAATCTGTTGGAAATGTCTGCTCTGAACCTGAGGCGGTTTACAGGTATAGAGTGTATGTACTGTAAGTTCTCCCTCTCTCTCCTATGTTTCTTGACTTTCCTCACCTCTTCCTTAACACTTCTATTCCTCTGTCTCTTGCATCCTCTCCCCCCCCGCCTCCTCCTCCTCCTCCGTTTCTCTGGACCCCCCCTCCCATCTACATCCCCTCCCCCAGTGAGGGACTGTCAGTGTAGATGATGGCAATGGTGACCAGAAGAGGGCAGACATACAGTATTTAATCTCATATCCCGTCATATATCCTCTCTCACACTCCCTCCCTCTCTTTCTCTGTCTTGTCTCTGCCTCCTCCCCTCTCTCTGTCACAGTTTCTCTCTTTTATTTCTCTGTCTCTTCTACTTTGATAGTCAAGAGGCATTTCTGACCCCTCTGACCCTCACCCTGTTCACCACCCACTAGACTCTCTGGTGTCCACAGGGTAGCTGGTGACACTGGACACTGAAAGTACACTCTAATCGTTACTACTTGCTGAATAGTTGAACCTGCACTGAGGCCAATAAGGTGAATGTGGATATCTGCTTTTTTCTGTAAACATACACAATAGGAAAATAAAATTCCAACTTTTTTTTTTTTTTCCCTAATCCTGCTAAAAGCCCTTTATTACCGTTAACTGCACTGACATCACTATGGAACACAATTAAAACTCCACATCAGATGTATCAAGTGGGTGATGTTAAAATGTAAAAGAAAACTGCTTTATGGCAGCAAAAAAACCCAAAAAACAGGAATAGGTAAAACACTAGTTGTATAATTAAAATATCTGGTTGTAAAACTTTACTGTGTTAGTGAAGGCTGATAAAACATAAGAGTCAAAATTTCTTCATTAAATAAACCCATTTTTTTCTTTATTGATACTCAGTCCTTTTGGTAGTCTGCTGGACATATTTTTTTTTCATATATCTTATTCATTTTATCTTGTACTTATATTTTGCACATTATATAATTTTTTTTATTTGCATATAGACCATGTTGTATGTTAACCACAACCATTTTAAATATTTGATTGTAACTGTACAGTGTTTAAGATAAACATGAAAAACAAACAAACAAAAAAAAAACATTAGAAACCTCCAACTGATTTTGTACTGAATTAATTAGAAAACAATGAAGATACAGTTTTGACTGATTTCATGCGGGGTCAGGGTATGAAACAGCTCATGTCTTGTTATACAGTATTTTACAATATTTTAATGAGACACAGGAGAATTTCTAAATTATTTTAATGTTATTATGTTTCTCATATAAACTGGCAATAATGAAAAAGATCCATTTTCATAAATGTTTCTATATTGTCTGTTTTAAGATGAGAGCAAAATCTGAATTAGCAGTGCAGTTTTGGTCTTGCAGTGTGTGTATACAGTATTTGGTAATTCATTAATAGATATTTATGGGGAAAAGAGATGTGCCAAACGAGTTCATAGATCATGTGTGTGTATATAAACACAGTCAGTCTGTGTCTGACACAGACTCTCGTGCTCTTACTCATCCAGGAAAGGGCAGGGCCAGAGACAGCACTGGACATTATTACATATCGATCTAAAACCTTCCTCCTTTCCATTCTGTTTTATCTGATCAGACACAGGCACAATGGTAGAGCTCTCCCACTGTCTCTCTCTCTCTCTTTCTTCAGTGTGCACTTCTGCCTCTCTCTGCTCTTTTTTTTCTGAAACCTCCCTCTGGTATATTTTAGATCTTGGATGCCTGAGGCCTTTGCACACCTCACTCTTCCTCGTTCCCTCCTTGCCCCATCCCCCCTTAGTGCTAATGAGTTGGTGGTGCTAACAGCGCGGGGCTAGCTAGCCTGCTGATGAAATGTAAATGGGCAGTAATGAGCACAATCACAGTCACTTGGGGGGAATGCAGCTATAGCCAGGCACACTGTCCCTACCTGCCTGTATCTTTCCATCACTCAGTTCCTGATGGACAGGGCCTGGTCCCAGGGTGGGCATGTGACTGACAGGGCCGGGCTCTCGTGCTAAGGGGACCCCAGTGGGCCTCTGGAGTGGCCCTTCATGGCTGACCGCGGGGACAGGGATAGTGACGGCAGCTTGGGTCTCGCTGGCTATTCTAAACTGGTCCATTAATTACACCAACCCTTAGAGAAAATTAACAGGCAAATTTAATAACAGGGAGGAGGAGGAGGTTTGTGTGTGTGGGTGTAAGAGCTTGTATCCATACACACTTGTGCTATCCATCCCCTGCTATTGTAAAGACAGAATGCTCCGAGCTTATTGTCACTACTGACACTCATCAAGCAGGGTTTTCTGACACTTAAGGTCAGTGATTTTAGGGCCAACAACAGGTTTAGTGAGGGCAATAAATTCCCACACTGTGGGCAATAAATTGCCACATTTGATGTTAAGTCACCCCTCAGCAATTATCAGTGTGGGAGTTTCTTTAATTGGGTGATTCATGACAACCCATAAATGATGATTCTCCAAATGGAAGTTTGATGACATCTGAAAGGATTTATTCACAATCATTCGACTTTATGCTGTATCAGAGGGAAAACGATTCATCTGCCAACTATATTTTATCAGTCGGCATTTGAAAACAGCATGTTTTCTTATCATCCCATAGAATTTTAAGTAGAAGCTCATTATTGATATTGGCACCTTTGAAAATGATCAGATTTTGTTTTAATTGGGAGAAGCTGTTCTTTAAAACGTCCCAGTGTACATCATCTGTCAACATCAGTGTGCATCTTTAAACAATAAAGCTCTCTCATTACATAGCATCATTTGTGAATGTTTTTCTGCATACCAATTCTTCGATCTGTTGGCGTGAAAATAAATGATGCAAAAAAAGTGTCACTATGAAATCCATTATCACCGTGCTCTGTTAGATTTAAGCGGTGACAGCTAGTGCAAATCCCATTGTGCAATCACTGGATTTTATGCTGTGTTTTGCTCAGTCTACAGTATTTCAGTATTTCACAGCCACTGTCTCTTACTCACTGTACTGTTCAAAGATAGATACAGTATGCTAATGCAAAAGTAGTTGGACTACACTGGTATTATGACAATAAACGTTCCATGCACAAAACCAGCAGCCAAATCATCATCTCTGCAAACTCTTGTGTGTGTAGATATGGAAAAAAAGAAAAAGAGAAGAGTTTGGGGTTACCATGGCCCACTTCTTCTTCTTCTTCTCCTTCTCTGCTGTATTTCCTCTTTCTCTGCGGTGCTGTCAGTCTCCCAGGGGTCGGATCAGCGCCGCCGCAATAGGTAGGCCGAGGCTATCAAAGTACATGTTTTAACTTTTTAAGACTTTGCAGGTTGGCTTTGTTCTCCTTTTCTCTCTGTTGTGCTGGCTCTCCTGGGCCCTGGGTTCGGGAGTCTCTCTGGGTGCTAGTGAGTGGCTCTGGGCTATTAAAAAAAATGCAGGTTATCTTCTGGGAAATGTGGAGGAGCCTTTCAAATTGAAGTGAGAGCTCATGACCAAAGAAGGAGTTTGGGAGAGATGGCGGTGAAGGGAGTGTTGGTACACTAATGAATATGCGTGTACATATATAATAAAGAACAGCATATGGATGTTTATCTGTGCATATGTGCAATTAATCCAGAGGAGCACGCTTTTTAAATGTCTAGAGCATGTTTTTCTTTGCACTCTGTGACATCCTCTTACCTTTAATATGTACACATACGTGCATTCTTACAAACATACACAGACATCCACCACCTCCCCCTCCTCACACATGCATCCACCACCACTACGACTACTACCAAAAAACATCTTCTACCAAAAAAAAAAAAAAAAACCCCAGGCTCAAAGCCTTTGGGATGATTTGATTAGCAATGATATCTGAAAACGGCCTCATCGTGCTAACAAGATTAAGCTGAGGCCCTGTCTGTTTTCAGCGCTGGAAATTTTGCTAGGTGATTAAAACTGGCTCTCCCTGCTGGAACAGGAGCGTTAGCTGGCTAGTGGGACCGTTGCCAGGTAACAAGACATGACTGCTGTTTTGATGTGGCTACATACTCAAAAGGCTAAAGCTACAGTAGGTTGATATGAGATAAAGTAGCCTCAGCTGCATTATGTAGTGCAGTGAGTTATACAGCGCTGGGTATAACAAGGCCTGGTAACACTCTGCTCAATAGTTAAAAAAAAAAAAAACATACAGTAAACATCAATATAAACTTTTAGAAAGCCTGTTTACTTTTTACCCTGAAACCAACACCGACCTTCAGTATACAAGTAAAACTTTAAAGTCCTCATATGCAGTGTTTTGACTCAATATCACATTTTAATCCTACACAGAAGTAGATGCATGTATTGGCTTCATTTTTTTCAGTATCAGTATCAACACGACACTGTTAAAACATTTTAATTGCGTAATAATGACTGAAACTATCAGCATTGTTGTAAATTTATGCCACTTTGCAAAAGTGAGTCAGCACAGTTTTCTTTGCCCTCCGTATGAATACAGTATGATCCTGCTCTGACCACAACCAGGAGCTGCTGAAAGGGTTTCTAACATAATTTATAAATTGACACCTGAGAGTTGTTTTGTGTTTACTACTCCATGTAAACTCAAGTCAAGCTGCAGAAACTGTAACTTTCAGTTTATCATAGCAGCGGTATTAATTCTTCACTCCAACACCGTATTTATTCAATTGGATTATGTATGCATGGAAGACCTAATGAGGGCTTAAAAATGCAATTATTGCTTAAGCAAAAAATGTGACTTTTTTGATAAATGTTTCTATTACCTAATAAATGGAGAATCAACAGACTTAGGAAACTGCTTTATTCAGGGCTTGAAATTAGCCCATCAATCATTTGCAGAGTTTGTTAACTATTTCTCTCCTTCACGCTCCTTTTTCTATTGCCCCATCCTCGGAGGTCTGGCAATATGCAAAAAGGATGAAGAAAGTAGAGAGAGAGAGAGAGAGAGAGAGAGAGAGAGAGAGAGAGAAAGCAGCAAGAGGACAAATTGCATGTGATAACCAAGGCAAAATAGTGAGGGAGGAAATCATCTCAGCTGGGACGGAAAGAAAACACTTACATGCAGGCTCTGATATCCCTTAACGACTAGACTATGATAATGAAGTACATTTATAATTCATAGGCTCTATAGGCACAGGTCAGTGGCGCTATGTGAACCAGGTTAATCAGAAGCAAGAGGGTCATGGAGCACCAAAAGGTCACCCTGATTTTTATGAGCATATTGATTATGTTTTCAGAACAATGAATTTCACATTGTGGCATATGTGTGTGTTATTGTATTGATTTACTGAATTTTCATCCATATGTGGCCAGCAAATGTAAAACTGACCCCAATAAATGAGCGAAGACAATTTTCAGAAACAGCCATTCAATACAGAAAAGTTAAAAGTTGCAACATTTGTGGATAGAGAAGTTCCAGCTGCAATTACTGATCAGGTCTTAGGTCTTGAGAATCTAAAATCTGGAAACCAGAATTTTTACGCCACACTTGCATGTTGCAGTAAAATTAATGCGACTATAATGAATATTTTAATCGTGAAAAGGTGCAATTTCTTCAAGAGGAATTCCAAATACTTGTCTCTTCTATCTTTGTCCCTGTCTTTGAGTCTATTAAGCAAAGTCTGCAAAGCCATGTGGTGAGAAACCTCCATCTATTGGTCGCTTTTCCTTTCTCTCTCTCCCTCTTTTGCTCACTCAGCAGGTGTGATAGAGACCACACCTGAGGGAAAGCAGGGGATTTGAATGCAGACATACAGTACCTCTATTCTGCCTGTTATCACTTATGTCAGTCAGTTCAGCTTAGCTTCTATCTGTCGCCAGGTACAGTAGGACGGGGGGGATTTCTACACAGGGAAAAACAGTAAGGCTATTTCATTTTATTCCTCTATCCAATCTAAATGAATGGAAAATGGCCCTTCTTGTCAGAGTTGATTGGAGAAATGTTGTGATATGGATGATGCATGACACAGGACAGACGACATGAATGCATATTTGCCCTGCTGTACATCAATTCAAATGCAGGTGAAGGAATATTCAAAATATATTCATGGAATGTTCAGAGTTATTTCAGCGAGGGATCACACAATATTACCTCCACACAGTGATAAGATAAGGTATTTTTCATATTTCCATGTATTTTCATTCATTTTCCCATTTTGGGGAAGGAGGAGGAAGAGTTTGGCCTCAGGCAAGATTAATAAGCATTTAAAACGGTTTCACTGCTAACCGGCAAATCACAGTGTGTGTTTCAGAGTATTGTTCACTACTGAGTGGCCATGAATGACATAAATAGATTGCCCCAGTATACCTCACCAGCAAGCTATTGAAAGCAGGAACAAATAAATAAACAGTCACACATAGTGTACCTATAGAATACATGTTTAGGTGCACTCACATACAGTATGTGCAAAATGCAATGTGGCATACTCACATATACACACAGACAGAAAATACACACAAAAACACACAGCATGCGGCACATACTGTATATTCCACCTCCCATCTGAGCTATAATTAAATGAAAACTTGCCTTCCGGTGGCTTTTTTTTTCCCCTCAAAAGACAGAATTCAAAACACTTAACCCCTATTAGATACCAATTGACAACGGAGCCTAAAATGGTTGCTGCAGCCGTTGGCTACAACCAAGTCAGTGTCAATAGCTGGCTGAAAGCCTGTGTATGTGGCTACAGGCTGCCCCCCACCACAAGCAGCAACACCCGCCTTCCTCACACCACCACAGAAATCTGTAAATATAAATATAAACATACGCTATATAAAGAAAGGCAGAAATGTGTTAAAAAAAAAAAAAAAGAAACACCTGCAGTATAAATGCATATATGCTTACACAATACACACAACAAACTTGTGCCCCAGCATCACAACAGTAAAGTAGTTTAATGGCTGATGTTCAAACAAGCAAGCGCAGCCGCCATAATTGAAGCTCTCCCCAAATTGTGTTTTTATTTTGCTCCCCAGTTCTGAAATATAATCAGTTTGCCTAATTTTATTGCATTTCCTAATGATGCTCGCCCAGAGCAATTGTTCTGTGTGTTCCTTAGCAAACAGCGCGTGTCAGCTCACTGAGATTAATCTTGATTACTTTAGCCCTTGATGAAGTAGGCTACAATAATGCTTTAATTGGGGAATATTACCACATAGAGAAAAAAAAAAACTGTGATAGATAGACCAGGAGATGGATGTTTGACTCCAAACTGCACTAATTGTAATGCTGTTTGGAATGATTAACTTTGAATGGATCAGTGGCTGTGGCGGAAGGCAGAACACAAACAACAAATAGTGAGCCACATCCATGACTGTAGTGCTGCTGTTGTTAATGTATGTTTTCACTGTGCCACTGAAAACCAAAAGATGACTATGTTTATCATCAAGGAAAAGCCCAAGTAATAGTATGCTTCAAAATATCCATCAGATCTTGATTTTCTCAAAGTAATATTCACATTTGTTTTGCATGTTTCAACACTGTACATTACTTTACAAGGGTAACGTCTGCTGGGAGTCTACAAAAATAAATCATATACTTCATAAATAACACCCTGCAGTTAATATTAAATTAAAGTTATGGTTCTGTGAAATCAATTTAGTAGAATTTTATAATTTTCATTGTTATAGTTTAAAATGTTGTTGGAAAAAATGTACCTTTAGGAATGATACTTGATACTTTATTTCCTGCCTTTCTCAGTTTTGGGTTTGTTATCACCATATCTAATACCAACAGTATTTTCTGCAATAATGTTAAACATTCTATTACTAGCACTGCTTTTTAGTGTAATGTATTTTGTGCTACACCTTACGTTTCAATCAGAATGAAACTGATTTGAGTTACAAGCAAGTTACAGTCAATTAGGTCAGCTAATACTCGAGCTGATCTAATTCAGTTTATTGCACGAGACAAAAACTTGTGTCATTTGTCATTCATTTACTTTTGAAGAGAAATCAACCTGAATTCATTACATGAGCAGAGCTAGCACAACTATGGTGGGGATTCTTGTATGAATTATACAAGGTTCTAGTTGAAGATAAATTCTATATTATCTCACTCACCTTTAACCTTATATTATAACTGTCATGCCGCAACAAAGGAAAGGCTTCACACATGGTTTAGAACCAAAGAGAACATATTTATTTTAACAAAGGAATAAACAAAAGTGCAAAATGGGGTGTGAATGTGGACATCAGTAGTGTGGTGGTGCTTGAATGTAGTCTTAAATATTTGGTGCATGTTTGTTTGTTTGTTTGTTTATTTTGAATATTGCAATAAAATCAAACAACAAAAGAATTATATATAAAGAAAGTAAACCATTTGAGAAGGAGTGGGATGAAGTTTAATTTATAATCTCCCGCCCCCTTACTCCATCTTTCACCTAACCTAAATTCCTTTGTCAGAATCCCTAAGTAACTCAAAAATCCTAACATATCAGACTAAATTCTGACTATGCATACAACATAAAATTGCTGTACATATCAGCATGTAAACCTATAAACTAAGGCGTCCGCTGGCAGGGTGGAGATCCATGTTGCATGGTAGAGCAGCATGCACAATGAAGCTGATCCAGCCGGCTTCAAGGATGCCCCATGCAGGAACATGCAGGTACTCTCAATCATCAATCAGCCCTGAAACACACAGACCAAACCACACAGAGCCTGCACACACAGCAATAGTCTGGGGCCGTAACATAATGAAGCCCCATAATACTGGTCCAAGGCCTGTCACTACTTATGGAGGCTAGACTCCACTCCCTAAGGGCAACACCAAAATCTGCCCATGCAGCTATGCTGCTATTCTGCCCCATCTTCACTTATGTAGTATTGTACATGACACTTGGAAGTACACACACATACAGTACAGTCCAACCCATCACATGCACGTACACATACTGTAGCAGCATGCCACACCACACCACAGTGAAGCACTAAAGAAGACCCAATCTGCTTGGCTGGGACAGTTGTCTTGTGAGGTGTCGTGTTCTGAGTGGACATATGCTGACCCCCTCCAATTTTTTTTTGTGCTGACTTCCTCATTGGTGCCTCTTTGTGTCAGGAGTTTGCGCCGAGTTTTGTTTAAGAATAGAAGGAGGGGCTCTGTTAGTATGGTAGGAAAAGTAGTTTCCTCTTCCTTGCAACAACAGTAGTAAGTAGTAAGTAATCAGTACATATTGTAGTGACCAGAGCACACATGTTGTCCTGTGCAAACTCTTAGGTACATACGCTCACGTTTGTTAAGCAAATGAATGGACAAACAATCTGAGTGTGTGTATGTACAGGCTAATTGTGTCTGTCTTTTACAGATCAGTACACACTGCAGTCTTCTCACTACAATCTCTGTCCAATCCTTCTGAGTGACACCTGACAGAATGTGTGTGACTGGAGTTAAAGGTAAACACACACACACACTCACACCTCCAGTGAGCTTGTCACCTGCTCACGCCAGGAGAGTTAAAGAGGATAAGCTGGGATAGGTGAAGGGAGAAAAGGGACAACAGCATAAGCGTGTGGACATGGGCGCTGTCTTGTGAAGGTGTGAATCTGTCATTATAGAACATCACAGCCCACACATACAGACACATCTGGACATACTTTGGCACGGCAATTGCATGCACACACAGGCACACAAGCGCTTATGTATTCTCACTATTAAGGATGGCACTCTGACAAACTCAGACAAACATGCCCATATACAGACATATAGATATGCACGTACACGTAGTGTAGTGGTGTAGAACGAGCAGATTACCTACAGTACTTCAGCTCATCATACAACATCAAATCCTGCTGCAACATGGCTGTGCATGTCAACAAGGCCTTTCTCCGTGGTGTCTGACAAGATACAGAGGGATCAGTCACACTGCAACGGAAAGATAACGTCACCGGAATCAGTTACGACATATTGAGGAGGGAAAATGAAAAAAAAAAACTACAATGCATTCAACAAAAGTCACACTTAAAATAAGAGTACAGTTATTTGATGATATTAATGTATGGCGACAACTAGCAAAAACAGAAAAAAAATCAATAATATGTTTTACGACGTCTCCATCTCCTCTGGCCACGGTGTCTGTAATACTATTCAAATGGGAGCAGTGATGATAAAGTTTGGCCAAGACTTCTATAAGGGAGGGGGAACTGAAGACAGGGATGATAGAGGGCCCCCAGATAGCTTGCTGCAGGCTGTCTGCGGTGCCATAAGCTGTTGTTTTTATTTCTCATTTGTGGATGTAATCAGAAGAACAAATACAATACATAGACGGCAGGGTGGTCTGTGGGATATTCCTGTTTATTACACCATATAACACATAATCTACATACTGCATGTTATATGAGGAGTATATGAGGTGAAACATGTCATCCTGGGATCTAAACATGACAATTTGGTGAGGTTTTGTTTGTGTGTTGTATTGTATTTTAGTCTGCCACATACTGGCAAAACATGTGTGCTATATACTTTTATACTATATACCTATAAATGTTTCCTTTAAGCCATAATATATAACATTTCCTCAATACATTGTCTTACAGGGGTCAGGCTTTTGCTCTATATTCTGCTGATTTTTCTTTCTCCATATTTAGCACTAAAGCACATATCTCATTCCAAAATATACACATATAAAAATGCAATAACAAAATAATAAAACAGCTAAATGAACTTCATAAATAGAATAAAACAGAATTAAAATGTCCCTGATTATATCTAAGCTCAGCCCTGGAACTTTTATTTCACTATTATTATTATTATTATTATTGTTGTTGTTGTTGTTGTTGTTATTATTATTGTTGTTATTGTTATTGTTGTTGTTGTTGCATCAGTTATTACATTATACCAAATGTTTCCATCATTTTATTCAATATAGCTAACCACTTCATTTGATCACATGTCTGTTGCATCATTTCCTCTACCAATGTCAACAATATGTGCAGCTTTTTTATTACAATGAAATCACTTATTAAGAACATACTTCACTGAAAGTAATGGGAGTAAATTTAATATATCACATCCAGTGTAAACATGATTTCTACTTGTGTCATAGTGGATGGTGGTGAAAACAACAACTCCCATGTTCCCATGCTACTTCCCTATGTCATCTGCTACGAGGTCTTTTATTTCTGTTTTGATAGAGAGACCACCAGCAGAAATCCCACACTCTGCATTTAGCTCATTATTAATATTAATGTTGTACTTATGCATTGCATACTGGTATCTCTATTTTGCTGCTTATGCATTTGCTTTTCCCACTGGAAACTGGATTTCATTCTAATCTTCTGGCTTTACTGCGTGTGCAATCCAACAGCAGATTCAGCTCACAGGAATTTTTGACAGTTGACAGTCACCCCTGGTTGTCTTGTTAGGGCTCAGCAAGGCAAGCACATACACAACACACACTTTCACACACAAGAAGCAGAAGGAGAGCCAACTGTACACTAAATAAACCTGCTTGTCATAATAATGATGAGAGCCGACTCCATTATGTTCTTTTGAGTTTATTTCTCTGATTTACCGCAGTCAAAGCGACGCGTGCCTGGGACGGTCTCCAAGGTTGCTGTCAGGGGGAATTTAATGTCCTTGGCTTTAGCGTCTTTCTGGGAGCCTGTCACATCGGCTCAGCACTGACTGGCATACCAGCCGGGACCTCTGGCATTGTGAATATTAATAGAATATTGATACCGCCTAAACATTGTGGTGGGATTCTCCCCCCATCTCTGTCTGTAGACCCCATCCTTATTTCAATATGTTCTTTTACTTACCCTTTTTAAATTTGCTTCAATCACAGTTGTTTAACTAACTCCCCTCTTCCTTATAACTAATAACTACAAAAAAAATGCAAGGATGTAGATATAGCGCTTCAATTATGAGCCAAGGTATTTATGGACAGTTGATGTGTGACACGGTGCTTACAAAGTATGAACAAACACATGCACTACCACCTCTGTTGAAGTTGTTGTGCAAGCGATGCATGGTGTGTACCTTCATGTGGACATTTCTTCAAATAGTGACTCAGCCATAAAGAACTGGGAACTCATCCAACAATCTTATTCATGTTTCCGCCACTGCAGTTACACCAGCCAGTACTGGCATGACCCACAAGTGTTTTAAATGCTCTTATAATATTACATAACTGACGCTGGTCTCAGTTCCCAGGCTCATTTCAGATCCTATATAGCGTATGTGTACCAGTATTATACAACATAGTGCAGTACAGTTGAAGAAATACTGACATTTTTAAAAGACTTTATTGTAGAAACTCTGAAATATATTATAATATGAGGTTTGGTTTGAAAATTTAAAAAATAACAATTGAATTAATAAATAAAATTGATAATTAATAGATAGCTTCACTATATTCCCTTCGTATTGAACCGCATGAGAAATTCTCACATATTTCATCACAAGGGGCATTGATTTTGATGTAAACATAATTATCAAAAAATGTCAGACTAAATTGGCCTGACATGATAGAGAGTTCATTATCAGCCAAAACGCTTGGGAGTGTGTTACTCTAATTAATTTTCTATAATGAACCCAATGTTTTTGTTAAGCCTAGAAATGCCTCAATGACACATTGTTTACTGAGACCCCATCCCAGCTCCACTGGGTTTTACTAAGAAGCTGTTATCTGGGATATTTATCTCACTAGCTTTGTAGTCTTAAAGTGGAAGTTAAGGTCTGGTTTTAGGAAATCTGACATCATGTAGTCAGATATTATGAACTCCAGTATTGCAAGTTTTAAACAACGTAATAGTTTAGCAAAATGGAAGTGAAGCCTGAATGTAAGGCCTTCAGGTGCATAGACGTTAAATTCGCTCCATTTGGTCAAAGGGTCCGATACATCAGTGCTGTCCCCTCTCTGCATGCACTCTCACTCCCATACCAGGCGTTGGCATCAGAAACTATTTTCAATAATTGATTCTGCACTCTAATTGAACAGCACGACTGAACGACATAGCTCATTACTTTACTCATTAGTTAATTATCGGAGAAGTAGGACAAGTCAATAAAAGTGAAGGCAGTAAATTCCGATACTAATTAGCCGCTCTTCCTTCGAGACATATTTAAAGGCAGATTAGTTACCTGAATGTCCCGCGATGGGATAGGAGGGGGCTGGCGGGGTGTGAGGAGGGGGAGGGAGGGACACTGACAGGAGAGTCGGCTAAGGTTAGCTGCTTGATATCATTAAAGCGTGAGAGATCATAGTTACAGCAATGTGATGGAACTCCCCAAAAGACAGCTTGTCAACCACATGGGGATTCAAGGTAAGGAGAGCGGAGTCTGGTAAATGAATACAAATGGGAATCCTGAAAAGGCCTAAATGAAGGCGTTTGCTGTTTTCCTTTCTGTCAAAATCGAATTGTCTGTATTTAACTTTTTTTTTTATCAATTTAAATATATCAACATCTGAGTAGAAACATCAGAAAGTATTATTTTAACATAAAAATGATTTGAAGTAAAGTTATCAAGATTTAAGTGGATATTAAAGTAAAATAATAATGATAGAGTAAAAAAAAAAAAGAGGATGTAAAACAGCATCAATCCCCTGCAATTACAAGCTATAAACCACCAAATAAGATTTTGTGTGACTCATCAGTATATCAACTGCGACTGTGTGACATATTGCCTCAAATTGATTAATGGTTAGAATTGATTAAAACAATTTATTCCCTTTCATTATGAGCCTCTCCGCCTCTATTTGTTTTCTTGGCTAATGCTGCCAATAATAACCGTTTGACATACTGGGCCCACGGTGAATAGCCGTGACTGAGTTCATGCACTCCTAACAGGGGGGCTTCGCGACACTGTAGCGCAGATGCCCTGTCAACCAATCAAAAACCACGACAGAGGGCTGGGCGAAGCAAGTGCGATCGTCTTTTTCACATGCAAATGATACAATGTGATAATAAACACCTGACACGGAGCATGACTGAATTATCCTGGCTGTTTAATCAAAGGCGGCCATTATTGCAGCTCACTGTTGCGTCTGTTACTGCTTCCCTCACCTCCCTCCCTTTAAAACCCACTTTTCCCTCTTCCACATTTTGTCCTCTATATTTCTCTTTACATTTTGTTTCTTTTCTTTGTGGCCCCTCTTTTGCCGTTTCCTCCACATTCACTTCCCTGCCTGTTAATCGTCCTTCCTCTCGTTCTTGTCCTCCCTCCCCTCTATCACTCAGCTGTTTTCACAGTCATACATTATCACTTTTTCTGTCAATTGGCTTTAACCGTGCTAAGTTTTGTGAGGAGCCATTGGCGGGGGCCCCTTGGGGACAAGGAAATGACAGAAGGCGGCCTTTATTTACCTCTGTGGCCCCTACCGTGTCGTCTGCTTAATCATGTGGCTAATCGACAACACTGTCTCCCCGCTTGCTCGCACCCGGACAATGGGGAACCTCATTCATATTTAATACAATGGAGTGTTTAAGTCATTGCACGCGTCTGAGGAGGAGGATATTGTGTTTCATTGTGAAGGGCTCCACAGGGACCTCCTCCTGCCCACCCAGGCCTCCCTATCTGCACTACTCCTCCCAACTAGCATATGCTTGGCACTTCTGGTGTTAAGCAGGCGGCCCCCGGCCAGTGCAGCTGGCTGGACGCAAGGGCCCCATCCTGGTATCAAAGCATTAATTCCCATGATTAATTCAAACGGTTAATTCTGCTTTATCATGGCTTAAGAAAAATTACCAAGACAAATATGTACTCCACAGAAGAATGAAATACGTGGAGGTGTGTTTAATAATGCAACAGGGCGTATAATAGGGGCTCTTTTCCTTTCACTAATCTCCTTGCCATCTCTACTTTTGAGAACAGTGTCAGTTGCTGGGCGCCATGTGTGATCTCCGCTCTTTAATTGCACTAAAAAGAGATTTACTCTAGAGAGCAGATCATTGTGTATTGTATCTGTTTACATATCTGCTGCTACTTAACTCCAAAACCACTTGAAATGGTTTAACTAGTCCGGCTTGGTTATGGTTGAAGACTTACATAACTGCAAACAGTGATCGGAGACACAAATATCTTTCTCCTCTCTCTTGCTGTCAGGTTTTCTCTTCCTATCTCTCTCCCTCTGTCTTCTCTGCCTCCCTGTTTCTTTAAAAGATTAACCAGGGTCATTAAGGACACAGAGAAGGTTCATTTCGCCGTTACGAGCGGCAAATTAATCATGGGGGGATGCCATTTAATGACACACTTCCCTGGACTGATTACTTGTGTTCTTGCTAATTACATTGGTTAACTACAGTGCACCTATGAAGGTCCTTTTGGTATTTGGTCTCTCAAGTCCAAGGCCCTCCTTAAAGATACACTCACGTTTTATTTTCTCCTCTGAGCAAATTAAAGAACATAAAAGAAACAGCTGTGTACGGCGCCGTGCCCTGACGAGCCCATTACTTGACAATGCCCGCCTGTGCCACGGAAGGAACTTAACTGTGTCCTATAACCTTAAAACGAGGGTACGCCACTCGCCACAGTTTTACTGTCGCAGTGCTGTGTCGCTTTCCCTCCTCATCTCTCACTCCTTGTCTAAATGAAAGGAGCACAAAAGCTTAGTGTCATTAAAAACCACCACCATTAGTGTTGGCGGGCTTCATTTGTCCTCTATTATTACTGAAGACGGCTCTGCATTCGGAGCCACACAAGGGGAGGGAGATGGGCAGTAGAATACAGGTTAGACAGGGGGCCACAGCCCAGTTAATAAGGGAGGGAATCTTGGGGCAGGTAGGGGTCAAACTGGACACTTCCTAGCATGCAGCGAGGAGCCATTCATCTGAATGGAAATGTCAGCGGAGACCATCAGGTCAACAGCTCCAGGCTAACTTGGACCTGGGTGTGACTCCTGACACTCAACAGTGCACAGGGGCCAGATAATGGGTTTAGGGCCCCGATGGTTATCTCCTCAACTCTGGCTTGTTTTCATTCCTCTCCTCTCCTCTCCTTCCATCCCTCCAACCTCTCTCTGTCCCCACCCCAGTTCCTCTAATGACAACTGAGGAGGGGTTAAATGGTCTAATTCCACTGAGATTTTTGTGGGGGAGAAGATACGTGACAGATGTATCGCGATAAACACGATGCTGGCGTTACTTAGAAAGAGCAACTCAGAAGCCTGGGACATGAATGGCCATGTTGTTTCCTTTGTGATGAGTGCCAATGCTATTTATAGGGTGTGTATGTAAACAACCAGAAGTCCCGCCTTTTGCCTATCATAATTGGTAGGTTTATTTATTTATTTGTTAGATCACAACTGAGACTGATTTTTTTTTTCCATTTCAGTTTTTTCCTCTGCTAAATGCATTGGTCTGATACTTAAAACTGCATCATAGATAGATTTGTTATTGATTCGTCACTTCAAATTGAAATTTTTTTGGTTTATCAATTAAAAATAGAGAAATTATAATTATCTAGATCAGTTAATTTAATGATGTTAATGAATCCCATAGGAAAAAAAACACAGACTCTTCTGAAGTGAAAAGTGGAACACATTTTTTTTTTTTTTTTCAGGAATGCAACCTCTTTGTGTGGAAAACAGCAGCCAAATATCCACATCTTCCTCATGTCAAAATCTGTTGAAGCATTTGGAGTCCTTTGATTTTTTCTCCCCTTCTTGCTCATATTGAGACGGCTTAGACGAGATCCTGAAAAGACCTTTTGAAATGGACCAGAGCTGGCAGTCTGGCTATTTGGTAACCCCCTCCTTTTCCTCAGCCTGTTTTACAATCTCATTAAATCGACCCTTTGTTTTGCCACTTTCCAAGCCTTGATCTCTGGCTTAAGACGAGTCAAGAGGCCAAGACAGTTTGAAAAAGGCTCCCTCCGCCACAAAGAGGCCGCTTGTTCACAATCATTCTCCTCTTCAACACCACCCAGACAAAAAGAGAGAAAGAGAGCAAGAGGGTCATTCACTGGCGCGATATCGTGAGAACTTAATGAAAGTTTTATAACTCTTGAAATGTTTATGACCTCCCCACTCACCAGCTTGTCCCACCAATTAATGGCTAATTCTGACAAGAGTTCATGAGCCCAGATGATCTTAAAGGCATACTAGGGAAAGTAATATTTCAAAAACATTTCTTGCTTTGCATCCAAATTCCTCTTTTAGATAAGAAGGCAGGCTCGTAGTTTACTTCCTGATAGTCTGTACAGTATGTCATCAGTACCTCACAGAGCCTGTTCCTTTTCTACAGGGAGACACACCACATAGAGATATTATAATCTCTTTGGCAGCCCAGGCCTCTCAGGCACCGCTAACAAAGTCTTCCTCCTCTTCCCTGCCCAGCAGCTTTCCAGCTCTTGATAAATACTAGTCTATTGTGGCCTTATTATGCAACATTCGCCTCGATTATGTCACTATGTTTACAGGGTGTAAGAAATGGAAAATCTAAAAGGCTACAATCAAAGGGAAATTCTGCTACTATTACTGCATCATACAAAGATCCAAACAATGCATTCAAACATGTTTCATCAAAAACCAAAATGAATGTGGAATGCAGCCTCTTTCACTCAGTAGACTGTAGTTACTGAAGTGCTCCTCTTGCAAGGACTTAACAGAGATCCATCTTGGTACCATGAACCTGTCATGGAGCAATGAAGGGGAATCCAGCGCCTATCTGAAACAAATGACAAAGTCTATCGCCCAAGGCCCCTCTCTCCCTCTTCTTAACAGCTATGCTGAGAAGCCATCACTGTCCACAAAATATGATAAAACCCATGCCATAATAGGATTCATAAACATGCCCAAATACAATTTGCTGAGATGTATTTCAGGAAAAGACAATCATTTACAACTTCTGAGGGGGATTTAGAATAAGTATGTTTGTATGCAAATCCGGCAAACACGTTTTATGTACTCCGCTCCCACAGATCATGAAAGCGCATTAGATTTATGGCAATGTGTGTGCATAATTGTAAGGATGGTGGGGTGGGGAAAAACAGGAAGAAGAAGAAGAAGAAGTGTTGGGATTTATATTGAGACCTTTTGGGGGGTTTTGATTAGTGTAGAACGAGCCCAGCTTTCATGCCCCCGACATAGAAAACAATTGCTGCCACTTGGCTGAGTCCTGGGCATCCAGGCCCCCATTGCTTCCACATGGGATGCCGCCAACATTCGCTTTTGGCAATAAAGATAGCTGAGGACAAAAGAAAGACAGCAAGTACCTCTTGGCAAATTCTTATGTGCAAGCAGGCCTTAATTTGTAGATGCTTGTTTGTTTTAAAAAAAAATATAGAGAGCATTTATTATTGTTACCTTGCTGTGGTAAGGAAACTGATCTCCAATATTTAGTTTACAATGTTAAGATGCATTTCAATATATAAGAAATGGAAAAGTCATGTTGCACGATTACTTCCCAGAGCTGTTGATTTGTTATTTTTAAGTTGTTTTTATGTTGTTAAAATAATATTCTTTTGGGATTATTTATGAAAAATTAACTTCTGAAATACTTCTGAGGAGATGTTTTAGATTTCCCTTAAGTCAACCGACAAATCAATTTGCCTTTTATTCAAGTAGAATCACAATTGGCATCTTATCAAATTCTTTAAAAAGACGGGCTTTGTGATTGGCCTTCTATGAAGATGCCACTTTAAATAAAGAAAGTGTTACAGTGTCTTAACTTGACGCTACCTTGGCCCTATGCAAACAGCATTAGGTAGTTTAATCCAATAAAGTTCAATTTACAAACTCATTTATTACCAATAAAGCAGAAGAGAAACACCTGCTTCATACCACCATAACCTCATTTTGAGATGTGTTTTCTTTTCTCTCCCTGTAAGTCTAACCGGAGAGAACACCCAGCCCAATGTGACGGATTCTGATGTCTTAGACGGAAACCTCCTCTTCGTCTATCTCAACTATTGGTGGGAGAAAAGTCGGAAAAGGGGGGTGGGGGTTGACCCAGGAATCTGGAGTTTTTTGGAATGAGAGTTCAAAGGAACTCCCCGCAGCCTACATAAACCACCCTCAATTGGCACAAAGAGGAAACTCAATTTGCAGGGAGCTGCGCTGTATACTTTTTATAGAGGAACTTTTAGTCATTAGGCCATATACTCCACCTCACTCAAAAGGCCAGGCGACGCGGCAGGAGGCCGCAACGTGCTTCTTCTACAAAAAAGCAGGACTGAGCCCCCTCTCTTTACTCCTGAGAAAAAAAATCTCTTAATGAGAGACTGGTTAGTTCCTGTGTCTTCAGATGGTGTCCTGTTTGTTCAGCAAAGCAGGGGGATCTATGTTAACCCTTCCACAACGAAATCTGCTTAGAAGGTGTAATCCTATCTAGTATGCATGTAGCAGTCTTCAGGCGGGGCTGTGCAGGAAAAACAGCCAAAGATGCTGTATCAAATTAAACATATGTGTGAAAAAAACCACACTCTTTTGGGCAACAATCAATGTGCATTGAAAGAGAATGAATTTCTTCTGAAAATCTAGTTTAAGGTTGTCATATTCATTTCAGTCAAATGGGATTTGAGAACAAAACACAGTTTGAAACATGACAAAAACAGACCCAATAGTTGATCTGTTTACAAAAACATAACGCTGAAAGAAAATAGAGAAATATGACATGTATTTCAAATATAACTTTAACATATATTCAGTCAAATGAATATAATATAATTTAAATTAAATCAAATGCATTTAGGATAACAGCTAAAAAAAATCATGCAAAATGATGCAATGTGTGTAGTTTTTGTAGATTGTTATAATATCTAGATATGTTACCAGATTAAGACTTCATCCAAACACTGTCTCCCATATTGTCCACTCCCCCCTCCACCTGGGTTCTTGCTAACCTTTGTGAACTTTGACCTCACCACAGAGCTCTCACCAGTCATCATATTTGTCTCTTTGTGTCCTTTGTTGCCCTTCTCTTCCCCATTCTCCCCCTTCACTATATATGGCAGATTAATGACAGCTAATAATATCTGATGTTCCTGGACATTGCGTCCGGTAATGAGATGCATTCCCAATGGGTAGGCAAGGTGTCACCACTAACAAATTCACCGTCTCTGTGTGCAATTAGCCTGTAAAAGGGTGGAAAAATACACTAAATCAGTACCAGCCAAGATGGATGAAGCATGCTGAAAGAAAAATACCCCTTTGTTACCAAACAGCCAACATGAAGGAAGAGAGAGAGAGAGAAAAAAAATGTCTCTTTTCCTCCTCCACATCTTTCTCCTGGAGGAGATGTGGACAGGTTACCTTTATGGAAACATTATTCCTTGACTGCTCCCTGGCAGGAGTTCATTACAGCTCAGCCTAACGTTGAAATATTCTCTGCAAAATGTCAGCATATGTAAATGAGAACTCAGCCCTCATTCGCATGTCATGTTTTGTTAAAAGTTGTTGCAACCTTTCTTTCCTTCTTATTTCTGGCTTTCCTTTTCCCATTCTTCCTCATGGGATTCAGTTCACTTCAAAAATGATACATTTCCAATCTGAAAATCAAAGAAAAAAAAAAAAAACATACATATTGGTTAACACTAATAATTTGTTATGATAACAAATATGAAGGATGCGTGTGTGAATTTTTCACTTTATTCAGTAAATTAAAAAACTGTTCCTCAGATGAAACATGGCTTCACTTTTGTCAGTTTATAATACTTGTATTTACTTTCCAACAGTGCACAGTGCATCACTTTATTAAGGTCACTGGTGTCACATTTTGAAACAAATCTAACATCTTTTGATTTTTGCTTTACAAACATTCCAAAGAACTTAAATCAAATACTAAATAATCGATTTTCCATTTTATGTGGCTGCATTTATATCTGTAGTAGTAGGCTATATTAAATCATGTTGAACATCATCAATCCCTTAGGGCAGTTTAAATATTAGTGAGCATTAAATCAATATCAACGCAGGCTGTTGTTACACACTAAAAGGACGCTGGCATGATTCAACATTTATGCAAAACAACAGCTAAACTCTGGCATAATGTCTTGGCTGGTGCCATCCTCTCTGCACAGGCCCTGTGGCTACTCTGAATGATGAGAATAGATAGAGCCTGCATTCACAGCTATCCATGTGTGCCCAGTAGCTTAAAGCATCGACTAGTTGCCCAGTCATCCCCTAATGTGACAGCTAGTACAACTCTGAGCAACTGACTTGTGCTATGTTCGTGAAGCACCACCCACTTCTCACCATGAAGTCATGCTCAGCATCGCAGTCAAAAGATTTCTGCTTTCGAGGGTGAGTTAGAGGCAGGCTTAGATGCAGGGCTATATGTTAAATAATTTCCCACTTCTGGGGGGTTGAAAGAGGTTCAGTTTATGCGGTTATGCATGTATGAATGTATCGACTTCTTGGTGCATTGTCAAAAATTCATTTAATTCAGCGGTACAGAAGATGCCAACCAGTTCACCTAGAGCTGTGAGAAAAGGGGATTTGGCACATTGTGCCTCTGAAAATAATGCTGCAGTACTCCTATATTCAGCAGCCGGCTCTGTGCTCTGCTTTGTGCCCCTACTGTACTGTAGTGAATCTGTGGGGGCTCTATCAGCCTAATGAAAATTACATTCACACCCGCGCCACTCCTGCCTATACAGCTTACATTATGCAACAGATGAGCATTGGGGCCACGGTGTCTAAGTTTGATAGCATTTCTTAAGCAGGATCAAACTGGAAGCGCGGGTGGAGTGTTGGCAGTGATGTGAATTTGATGAGTTCAACAGTAAAAATATTCACTTTTCACTTATAATGAGAATGACAAACAGGTCGATGCTCGGTAGCTTTTTGGAGACTTTTTTGGGAGGAATCTAACCCGTGCAAATATCATTATACAGACTAAAATTGATATAAAAATGAACTTTTTGGAATAATTGACTCTGTGCTCATAACGAGAGGGGATCCCGTCATTTGTTATGAGCCAAATGTATGCTACAATATAGGAAATCCAGTTAGGAGAAAAGTGATGAGTTTCAGGAAGGCACTGAAATCTACATGCAAATGCATAATAATCACACATCTACAATATTGCAGTGTTAAAAAAAAATACCTTGAATTCAATTATCATGTGGGCTGGAATAATCATAATGTTATTGGAAACTCAATTACGGAGGCAAGCCATGTCTGGAAATTAGCTGAACTTAGCTAAGGCAAGTCAACCCCTTGAATTCATCAAGTATGGATTATCACAATATTACATGTTCACTTTGATTCTGCTGTCCAAAGACAAACATTCACAGTCACTACTGCATACTCCCCACGTTTGTTTTATTCATGAACTGCGCTCTGATCTATTATACATACAAAACTGATTCTATGCTGATCGCCTCAGGCTAAGAGGCTCAGACATAGAATTAATTATATTATATACACATGCATGATAATTGTGTACGATTCGGTCAAACACAGAGGTATTTCTCTATGTGTGATTACCATTGTTGCTTCACTGGCAATTATTTTCATTATTGTTGCTAATATTGTTAATGTTATTGTTTTCTCATTACAGCATTTCTCTGGGGCTTATTTTTAAGATATTAGGATGTATGTGACCGCTACTCTGGAATAAATCATAGCACTGGCTGACGAGGCCCATGACATTAATACATAAACGGCATGCTCATATAGCAAGAAAATTACTTTGAAATTAAACACCAGGCTAGCACAGGTCGGGCACAGGAAATAGAGATAAGGGCGCTAATTCATTAAAAAATATTAATGAAATATCCCCCTCTACACAGTGTGCATGGAGACAACCATACTTTTGAATATTGCAACATTAAAAGTATTTCCTCTGGCTGATACGAAGGGTAGATCTTTCTTTATTATTAATATTGTATTGGTTGATACTTGTACTCTGTTTTCCATGCCTGAGCATGATTGAAAATATCATTTCCATTTGGTACTGGGAGCGTCATGCATGGTTAGGTTATCAAATTCCCACACACACTGCAAGGTCCAATATGATTCCACCTCAAGATTGTCCAAAGACATTTACAACAAATACTCCAGGTTTATGCAGAGTTTTCATTGAAAAAGTGCTGGACTTCGGAGGTCAATTGCATGCCTGGGTGGCATTTCTAATAAAGTTAATGTATTTAGGCACTGACCATGAAAAAAAGTGTAAGGATCTCTATTGATATTTGCATGCACAGATCCATTTAAAATGTGACTGTAGCGCATCGTAATAGGTCAATATTTGTAGAGGAAAAGTGTCTTTAAAAACCCTGTATTTAAGACTTTATATTCAAGTACTTTCCCAGTGTATTTGGGTAATTAAAGTCACCCTACTTTATCCTTCTTCTTCCACCAGTGATCCCAGTCATGTTTGCCTCCTTATTCATGTAACAGTGTCTATGTGTGTGTCAACTTTAAGAGTTCTTTTCAGTTCACTCTGTCGCCAGCCATACCCCTGTTCCCCCTGTTCCCCCTGCACCGCTGCCTGCCATGGCTGAGCTGGGGAACATGCAGCCTCGCTCCGAGACGACTTCAATCCCCTATTATCAGGAGAGCGCACATTGCCGCTCACAAGGGTTTAATTTATTTGTGCCTGTTTCAGCCCAAGATTAAAGTTTAATTGGCGCTGACTGGCAGCTCCCAAGTTTTGACTAATTCTCCTTATCGGGAATCCTTACCGAGTAGCTGTGGGCAATGTAAGGCCTGCCTGCCTGCCTGTGTGCATGGCAGCAGTGCCCACACACACACACATTTACACACAGATTCACACACACAGTCAACATAGTAATCCCTTATTTTAATTGGTCGATACATTGAGTACCTGTGACTACATGCTTATTTGTGCAAGTATGGATGAAATTCTATATGTTTGACTTTGTGTATATGAGTGGTTATACATGTGATTACTCAATATCTTCATGGCGAGGCCCTCAAATGTTTCTGGATTGTTAGGTAATTAGACACGCCTCGTATTATTTACTCCTGGTTTTATAATTGATTTGTGAAGGTGGAGTCATCCTTGCAGACTGCTGTTGTGTTTCTATAATATAAACAGAGGCTTTGTGACATTACCCATGTATTGAAATATACAGATGTGCAAAAAATTCCCAATGTTTCAAAGACAAGGGAAGAAAAGGGCCGGGTAGAAAAATAACAATGCGTTGCATGTTGATCCCGTTTTGTTGCCTGATTTTCCA
Organism: Sphaeramia orbicularis; assembly: GCF_902148855.1. Classification (NCBI taxonomy): domain Eukaryota; kingdom Metazoa; phylum Chordata; class Actinopteri; order Kurtiformes; family Apogonidae; genus Sphaeramia; species Sphaeramia orbicularis. The sequence goes on along the minus strand of NC_043976.1, from coordinate 24,933,697 downwards.
TAAATCGTTCTAGCATAAATCATTATAAAGTGCATTACCATAGAGGGATCGCATTTCCATAAGTGCATGTTTATGCCAGAGTGATACACAAGCGTAAATAACACTGATAATCTTGGCTTGTGTTTGATCAGCCAAATCTGAGTCTGAGGGAGCAATCATTTGTGACCTGTTATATTAGTGGCAGCTATTAAAAGCTGTGGAGGATTCGCAAAGCTTCATTTATTCAGGCGGGGAGATGTGCGTGAAATAGAGTTCCTTTGGTCGTAACTAATGTCTCTAATACTAATGAGCGAAGCTTCTCTGTTGCAGCTACAAGCTTCTAAACTGGGAAGCACTGGATTAAGGGAGTACTCATGAGGGCAAATGGACCCAAGTTCAAAGTCGTAGGTTTTGATCAGGCATGCAAATAAACACATTGGCATAAAAAGCCTGTACAAACGACTTTACAGATATGCTTTAAATATATATACATGTACAAAACATACTTTCATCTTGTGAAAATAACGATGATAAACTGTGTGTTTCACCACAGCATGTTGAGGCATATTTGAATATATGCCTTTGACACTTTTCCAATAAGGGTGACATTTAAAATCTGTTAGAGTTCACCATAAATAGTTTGGCAGCACACACAACAAGTGTGACTCATGCTCAGGTTATGTCCTGTACTGAATCACAAATGTTTGTGAGGATTAGATGAATGCAAATTTAAAAGAAGACAAGTGAAAGGTCGTGGGAAAACTACAGTATGTTGAAAAGACAGAAAAAAGTATTAGCGAAGAAAGAGGATGGAGTGATTCAAGTGGTGGAGAGAAAAGGAATGAAAATGATAAGTAGGCACGTAGAAGCAGAGAGAAAGAAAAGAAGGGAAGGTGACAGAGTCGGCCTGGCCGGTTGAAAGCAGTTTCTCACATGCCAGGGCAAATCTGGGATAATGCCAAACTCCCAGGTAGCCTGTCCACTGCGTCCAGCTGGAGACAGCAGGCTCCTATACCGTCCCTGAGCAAAATACTGGCTTCTATGCTGTGAAATATAGTACATTTGGCTAGATCCATGTTGTAGGAAAGCAATACACATCAGCTCTATAGTGTGTTATGTATGCAGACATGTGCATATTTGATCAGAAACCTCCAAGTTGTGTTGATTTATGATAAAAAAGGACAGCTTGACTTGAGTAAGCTTCCACTCAAGAAGTTTAATCAGCACCAAACTAATTAAAATGTACTGTCATCATGCCTTTCACACACATTAGAGCCATTAATACTATGTAAATAATACCACACAACACACAAAGCATATGACAAACACACAATGAGAATCAAAAAAAGTTGAATAAAACCACCATAAAAACAAGAAAACAGAAAAAAATCATCAACGAAATAACAAATGATTATAAAGTAATAAAGTAATGTAAAAAAATAAATAAATAAATAATATATATATATATATACACACACACACACACACACACACACACACACACATATATATATATATATATATATATATATATATATATATAGTCACCAAATTCGAAGTTTAACAGATATATCCTGAGTTTATGTTTAAAGACGTCAACACTTCCAGCTGTATTCAGGACCTGAAGTAGATTGTTCAAACCAAATATAGAATATGTGCAGTTTTTATGTAATTCCGCCGAGCCATCCTCATAGAAATGTCAAGTCAGTGGAAGATTGTACAAGATGAAACAGAGTTAACCAGTTAAAAATTGACAAAGTACCACAATCACCATCATAACTGATTGTGCTCTGAAGTTGTTATATTGGATGAGACAGCGAGCTTGTTGGATTGCAGCGGAGGATACTTGTGAACGATGTTTTGTGGTTGGCATGGTATTCGCTAAAATGGCCCTGAAGCATCACATCCACACAGAGAAAGAATGAGAGGGCTGCGATGCACACATGCACTGATTAACACACAAAAACACACACGCATGAACATACACTCCTTTGGACTTGTGAGACTCTTAGCTGGGAGTCATTATTTGGAGCTGTGGGATCAGGCGGGAATGGCGTATGTCCCCATGTGTGTGTATTTATGTATGTGTGTCAAGGCTGTATGTGTGAAGGGCTGTCACTGCGTTGAGATGGGGGAGGTTGTCCCTAATGAATCCCCCAGGTCTGAGGGTATTTCATTGACGGCTGCTAATTTCACCTGACACCGCTGAACCGCCGCTGAGCATGGCCTGGCAACCAATCGGCATGCATCAGTCTCAATCAGGAGGAGATGCCCCCTCTCCGGTGCCCATAAACACAAATACTTTCACCCACATCACTTAATATGGGGTCAGGCCTGGCACTGGGGTTTGTACACCCCCAAGGAGAGCACCTGATCCTGACCAGGAGGAAAGGGGCTAAGTCTACCTGGTCTTCAGGTGCTAAATACTGGACTGACTTCACACCTGAGATCACACCTGAGGGACAGAGAGCTATCAAATACAGAGAAACACCAATAAAACACTCTTCTACTTCTTCTACTGCTTCTTCTTCTACTTCTTCTTCTTCTACTTCTTGTACTAATACTTCGTCTTCTTCTACTACTTCTACTACTTCTTCTTCTTCTCCTTCTTCTACTTCTCTTACAACTTCTTCTACTACTGCTTCTTCTTCTACTTGTTCTTCCACTACTACTACTACTTCTTCTACTACTGCTTCTTCTTCTTCTACTGCTTCTTCTTCTACTACTTGTTCTTCTACTCCTACTTCTACTACTGCTTCTTTTTCTTCTTCTTCTTCTTCTACCACTTCTTCCTCTACTTCTTCTCCTACTACTTATACTACTACTACTTCTTCTTCTTCTACTGCTGCTTCTTCTTCTTCTTCTTCTACTACTTCTACTACTACTCCTTCTACTTCTTCTTCTACTGCTTCTTCTTATACTTCTACTAATTCGTCTTCTACTACGACTACCTCTTTGTCATCATCTTCATCTTCTTCTTCTACTTCTACTTCTTCTTCTTTTCTGCTCTTCTCTCCTCTTCTCAAAACTCAGGGAGACTTCACCTTGGCTTATTACTGCCTTTTGCACGCTTCATGTCAGCTCCTCTAAAAACTTGTGTGTACCACCTGAGGAGTGGATTCCTCTCAAGCTAAAGTCAAGCAGCACCAAACAAACAGCACCCAGTAGACAGATGGTGTCACGCTGCTGAGCTGAAGCACACAGGAGGAACAGCCAAATAGAGGAGGTTGCCAGTTATGGTACAACACCTTTCAGAGTGTGTACGGGCGTGTGCACGCATTGAGCTTTTTACAGTTGTTAGTCTCATGTTCATACGGAAGTGTGTGTGATGTACATATTTGTATGTGTATGTTTGTGCATCCTTCAGTATTCAAAGATGGTTTCAGTGACTTGGCTGTAGAATGTGCACTCTTGTATATAACATAGACATGTACTGGCAGTCTCTGCTGGTCAGCTGTGCAACAATAACTCAACAAGCATCTCTTTAATTCATAAATGTGACAAATGCACCACCATCTTCTGCCTTCATCATCCTCCCACTGGTCCTCTTTTTTTTTTTAAGGGCGTTACTGCAGGGCACGCAAAATGTTAATTCATATCGTCCAATGTCGAGTTATGATGAACAAACTGTGAGAGAAGAGCTGTTTACAGGAGGAAACAAAACAAGAAACAATGTTGAAAAATGGGCAACGCACTTAGTTTTCGTGAAACAATTAATGTTGCTTGTGGTGGGCAAAAGCGCTCGCGGCCAAAACCCATCTCTCGTCCTCTTCAGCTTGTGTATGTAGTAGACGTTGTGGGTTTCTCACTGTGTCAAGAAGGAACATATTCAAATGTGTATGGCTATTAAATGTTAATTTGCACAACAGATGAATGTCAAGTACAGTGCTTCATCAACAAAATGCCCCTCTGTTTCAGTATGCAAAGAGCACAATGAAAGAGCTTTTGATTTTGGCATTAACAAACCTCAGAAAACATATCAGTGAATTTCTTATTAAGCTTCTGCAAGTTTGCGCATGTTTGTTTTTTCAGCACCTCTTTGCTTCATATTTGTGTTGTGAAATAATAAATCCAGACAGTGATAAAGTGGAAAAGATTCACATTGCTCTCATGCCATTGCATTCGTGTATTTAAATTAACAGAAAAAAAAAACTATTCAATTGCTCTTATACTATTTAATGTTTAGAATTTAATCTTCTGCAAATAGCTGGAATTGGCAACAGACCAGAAGTGAATGAGGCTCTGCAGAAAGGTGATGTTAAAAAGTGTTGAACCATGATTACCGTTATTGACAAAGTCATTGAGTAAAATAAACCAGTGAAGTCAGTGAAGACAGAACTCTCTCAGTGTGTTGATAGATCAAGATTATAACAGTGGACATGAACAGCTGTAGCTCTCAACACGACTGAGAAATCCAAATCCAAACTCAAACAAGCGTATTTACTTTTGCCTTATATTGGTTTAGATGAGGATTATATAGTGACTTTGTTATTGTGAGTTTTTGAGGAGACTCTGTAAAGTTAATGCAATCAGCCTTTAATATACAATACTGTGCAGAAGTCTTAGGCCAACATTAGGTCTGTAGTTTAGTAAAGTTATAATAACCACACACACATATGCATTTCTCACTGTATTAAGATACAATCTGGAAGTATGTACAGCACTACAAACAAAGGTTTCAGAGGGAAAAAACAGCTTCTATAAACCAGAGTATTAGTGTTTAATGTGACTTCCCTTTGCATTTAACACATCTTTAATTCTTTTGTTGAGACAATATGAGATTTACAGCATTAATTGAGTTTTATACCAGGTTCCATTCAACACGTCAGATGTTTCTAATTGTTTGTGTTCCTTCTTGTCATGGGGACAAACTAAATAAAAGCACTAAATAATGACTTTAACCTTTTCAACCCATTTAGTTCCGTTTTTTGTGTCTTGTGTGTCTTTCTCGTCGTATCTGAAGAAAAGAGAATGAGAAATAAATATGTACGCTCATTTAAACCCTGTGAAAACAACAAACCTACAAGTGGCTTAAGTCTTTTGTACAGTTGTTTATATCCTTTTGTTTTGGCTACACAATTCTTTGGAGGGTGAAATAACATCGGAAACATCTGAAACACATCCACCTGTCTTATATCAACTACGTGTGATCAGTGCCATACATTTTGATTCTATAACTAAATGTTTTTAAATTTTAAGATATTAAGAAAATATATAACTTGAGAACATGATTGCTATTCTCAGCTCAGTTTTGTCTCATGTGCCTCTGTTTCCTCATCCTTGCTTTTACCTGATGTCTTTATCTGTGTTATATTTTATTCATTTTTCTCATGTTTGAGTTGTGCCACATCTCCCAAAAAAACCCAAAAAACAGATTTATTCTGCTTTCTGGTTAAATGAAGGTAAAATAAAAACATAAAAACATGCCCCATGTGTTCACCTCATACCTGTAACATGTCCACCTGTCTTATGTGTTGTACACTGTAAATGAAATTTCACCTTCACATATGCACATATTTTGGTTCCGTGTGATGCTGCTGAATATTTTTACTTTCACAAAAAATTCTCGGTGCCTTTAACTGGAACCCAACCATGAAGCTTTGTGTGGAGGTGACTCAACCCTCCTTTTTTCCTGCACACACACTTAAGTGCTGCTGTCAGTTGTGTTTTCATGACCCCCGCTGTGTACGCACCTGACAGCTTCTCCCAACCGCATCTCCACCACGCACACTCTCGCCACAGATGCTGAAACAGAGACCGAAGAAGGAAATGGTCTTCTGCGCCTCACACCAGGGCTTGAGCTGATGTCGCCTGACATGGTCAAAACAAAGCTCAGTGTTTCTTCACCCTACGTTAAGCATCAGGGCCGGAGCGTCAGGCCTTACCTGCTTCCTGTTTGAAGGCTCCATGGAAACCAGTTGTGACGATGCCACCTGGTCAGTGTCAGCAGAAGTCAGTATGAGCCGTACAGAGGGAAAGGAAGGAACAGACGGATGGAAGTAATGTGCACTATATCCTAACATACTCCTCCTGAATGCTTAAGAAGACACTCACTATCACAAATATTGATCATTTAGTCCTGGAGAATCGCACATGATTCTGGAATTTTACTAAACATCATCTAGCTGACCTATTGGGAATCACTTTAAATTCATAAACAGTCAATAAATGGTTATTTAGCATTAGTTTATTTAGCCCAGTAGCTGGTAAATGATAATTTGTAGCTTAAACAAAAGGCAAGTCGACACAGTAAAGGTAAAGGCCCTGAAAAGATTCATTCATCCTCTGAGCCTGCTGTATTTTTTTGGCTGCAGCGTTGTCAAATGGCTGCACATTGAGGCTAGAGAGCCATGTAGTGCCTTCAGGGGATTTCTTTTTGTTAAGCTACTGGTGCATTCTAAGAAGTTACAAACTTAAAATTTATTCATAGTGTTGGCCCACGACTTATTGATCAGTAAAGTTGTACCACATACTTGCATTTTGTATAAGTTTAAGGAATAATATGAGAGTTACAGGCAATAGCTGCAGGGAGAGTGTGATATGACCACAGGCGTAATTACATGTAAACACAGATTATTCAGGTTACATTGACTTGTATTATATTGAACTATGCAGATATGCAAGCATTTGAAATAAATCCTCCTCAGTTTTAGTCAAATTACTAAACAAGCTGCAGGATGATTAAAAAAAAAAAAAAATGGGGCATTTGCAACAAAGGTGCAAAATAAAAGAAAGGAAGAGAATGCTTGTGTGTGTTTTCAGGCTTCTATTCAATTGAGGCCACACTTTTAAGGTCAGCAGAGTGCGAGGAAGTGCAGTGGGTTGCAGAATGTTGCTGGCACTTAGCTTGGTGCACTTCTGAACCTCATAGACGTGTGTGGCAAGGTCACGGCAGGAAGCATAAATGGGAGTTGATGGCTCCGTTGTTCCGTGTCATCCGCCGTGCTCTCCACCATACTATTTGGGGACGGCATTACTGAGCACAGCTGACATCATAGACATATATGCACAAAAGGAGGCAGGCCACGTTAAAAAAGCGTAGCGAAAATAGCGTCCAGTCCTACATTATTAAGACACAAGCTTCAGTTAGCCCACACAATATGATGATGGGATGTAATTGATGCATTTCCTGTCTTTAACCAACTTCACTTGAGAGAGAGCTTTTAATACTTGGCTACACAGACACACTCTCTTGTGTCTGATGGCATGTTAGTGGAACTTTTTGTAAGTATTTGTATTTTTATCCCTTTTTGTTAAATGCAAAGGGTTGAATGGAAATTCGTGATGAAAGGCCAGAGTGGTCCTGGTGCTGGTGCTCTGCTAAACCTTTTTCTACTCAAGACTTTTCTACTTTGGAAATGCATTGTTTTACTGCAAATTATAACCATAAAAAAGCCTCTGATCCCCCATTCTGTTAAATTAATAGAATTACGCAAAAAATGTAATGATAGCAATTAAGTCTTGAAAATGCAAATTTTATAGTCAAGGACGATTACCTCATTTATAGCATGTGCTGGAATGATGCCAGACGAAGGTAATTTAGATCCGGGTTGCTCACGGTTACATCATGATGAATATGAGTCGAGCGGGGCCTCATCACACACCTTCAGTCACCCAACTCTCAATCAATTGGAGAGGCTGGGGTGGAGTTTTGGGGGATGAGGTGCATGAGTGCTGTCACGGACAACTCCTCCTCAGGAGAGAAGGGAATACATCAAGACTAAATGGGCCTGAATGACTGCGAGGATGAAAGCGGCTGGTATTTTCCAAAAGATAAGAGCACAGGCGAATAAAGAGAAGTGCAAAGGGTACCTGAGCACTGACCACACATTTTAAAGGTTCTGTTCTTGACTTCTGTGGCTTTACAAATATTATGTATTCTAACTTCACAAAGGAGAGAAACTGATCCGGCTGTAATGTATTTTACAGTTAATGCTGACATTTTGCACTGAAATGGATTCTAACCTTTGATGGAAACCTCTTAGGACGACACCACGTTGCTTTCTTCAGCGTGCCCTGCTAACCTCATAATGTTTACTGCCTGAAATTAAAAATTCACATCAAAACTCCTCGTCCAAATGACATTTAAATGCAAGGATTTTTAAACCGTAACTGCGTTTGGCTGAGTAAAATACTCGCATTAGTTAATTATTCGAGAAAGGCAGCTGTAATGGCATGAATCTTTTATGGGGGTCTGCCTGGTGCTATGATCTCTAATAGCTTAACATTTCACTTTAGCACTCCCTCCATGCTAGTGCAATGCGACCCATGACTTCTCTAATCAACAACTGTTTTACATGCTGGAGGATGGTGCAGGGGGCAACATGGCACATGACCAAGGTCTAAATCCAGTATGTGCACAGTGCATCTATTTTAAAAACCAGCCTCAACGTCTATCTGCCATTTCCAATCTGTCATAGATAAAACTCAAGAAGGAAGAGGGAAGACATATTTCTTGTATTTTTAAGAAGGAGGATTTATGTTGTCATGGCTATTTATTCATCATAGGTTAGACGTTTTGGCTTTATCTACTGGGTAATGGTTTTCTGTATTACTTGGTTTAGTCTGAAATCACCTACAGAAAGATTTAATAGTGGGAAAAGGCACCGAGATAACATGAAGGAAATGGCTCAAGTATCCCTCTTGTTTCTTTTAAAACTGGAAAGCCATTTAACTAACATTTCACCCAGGTCTGGCTATTACACAGTCTATTGACACACATTGCACCCCGGTTGGACTCTTTCTCAACCCCATCCATCGGTCACACAGATTGTCCCCTGGTAGGCAAAGGCCTTCGATGTTAATGGAAATGGGGCTATGCTGGGAGCATAGAGCCCGGAGAAGCCTGGATGATCCCTCAGGCCATGGCTGCCACGGGATGAAATAGAGAGACTATTACAGCGGAGTTGTAAAGCCCCACACGCTCCACGCACTATCATAATAGAATATTGATTCTATCAGATGCCAGGCCCCGGCCTGTCCCCACAATGAAGAAAAGAGCACTAAAGGTCATTGTGTGAAAGAACAGAGAGGGGGAGAGAGAGATAGACAGAAGACAGAGAGGTAGACAGGGATAGAATGAAGTGGACAGGAAAGAATAAGTGCACTACTGCTGGAATACTGTATTTTTCTAATAACTGTATTTTTGTGAGAGTGGAGCACGGAACTAGGAGAACATGTGAAAGGACAAGTAGATATTAGTTCAATATTGTATAAATAAAGTTGCTCATTTCAGTTGTTCAATTAAACAGCTTTCTCTATTTTTTTTCTTTTGCATTGCTGCATCTGTCTCCACAGCCATAAGTAACAGGGAAGCAATTTCAACCATTAATTGTTGATCAAGGCGGTTGGGAAAAGCGCCAAAGGAAAAGGATGACAAATAAGCACCCACCACGCGAACAGCAGTACAAATTACACCACAAGCAGGAGACGTTTATGCTTGATTGGAGCAATTTAATGTTTTCTTACAAAAAAAGCTTGCAAATCCTGGGAGGACAGTTAAGGAAATGACTTTTTAATCATCCAAGGAGCCGCTGTGCCTTGTCTCTCCTGATGGCCCCATATTGAAGACTTAGAGCCATTAGGAGAAGGAGTTCACTGGTATAAGCCATTCTTAGCAACAGTTGGACTGTTGTTACTTAAGGAGACAACTTTTGCAGGTGCAGCGTATCCACTGAATCCAAATACAGGGTTTGGTTCAGATGAGCTGCACTTCTGGAGAACTGGAGATCTCAAACAAACCTTCAGTTCTTTACAGCAGGTATAGTTTTAATCATGAGTCTAAATGGTGTTAAAATAGACCTATAGTTTTATGAAACAAAGCCAACCGCTGCAGTCATTTTGCTACAATCCTACTCTTTAAGTCAGAGGAGGCATATGCTTAACAATACCACAGTTCATGCACAATACATTAGGAAATTGACTAATCTGTGGGGTGACATTATGGCCTGTACAAACTTCATGATGAATTCTGTTTTTCCGGGGCCCTTGGAAAATATATTCATGAAATTTCAATGTCCGATGAAACAAGTCATCTTTTAACCAGAGCTTGACTGTGACATACCATTCCTCATTTCTATTCCAGGCAAAGCTTTATTTTAGTCAAATAAATATCCATTTGTCTTGTTGTATTTCTATTTTTTTTTTTTTTTCAATTCACACACAGCCCTGGTAATTGAACAGTAGTTGTTGTCGAGGGCTCCAGCAAATGAAACTGCCATTGTAGCATCAAAAATAATCAATTTGATGAGTCTTGTATATACTCCCATACTCAAAGTAATGTGATATTGATTTGGCGCTCTGATATAGTACTCCTCTCCGGCACCAGAGTGATTATTGGCTTTTGACAAATTCCAGCACAATCTTTTATCCCCCCTCCCTTTCTGCCCGACCACCTCTTTTGTCTCAAAGCACCGGTGCCAAAGCTCTACAGCTCCAGTTCCACTCTACATCATGACTTTGTGTGTGTTTGCTACACACTTTAACAACACAAGACTCTTTCCTTTATTGCTAAACAACAGCAGGAATGCAATTTGACCCGATCAGTCTGTATCAAACCATTTTACATGCAACTTAATTTGCATCTAAAAGACACGCAATTTCATACCATGCGTCTCTGTCTATTTCACCTACACACACATGCACATACACACACCTTTAAGTTATTATGTTTCATAGTATTGTGAGGCATTGTGGATGGGAGCTCTGAAAAACTAATACATTATTTAAATCCAAATCACCCTCCCCTGTCCGGCCATGTTATAGATGACAATAATGCTGCCTTTCTCTCTCTCAGTCTCTCCCTCCATCTTTGTCACACACACACACAAACACATTGTTTCTTTTCTAATCCTCATCACTCCTTTTTCCTCGCACTGTATATCTTTTTTTTTTTCTCCCCCTGAATGAAATGGATGCCAGGGACCAAAAATAAGCATGGGTGGATGGAGTGATGTTGACGCAATATGGATGGATAAATGTAGAACAGCAAAGGTATGAAAAAGACAGATGAATAATGTGGGGATGAAGGGGTGAGAAGTGATAGAGGAAGGAAGCAAAGGAAAGATGGCAGGCCTCAACACTAGACCAGTCCGTATTGATTAGTGTATGTAATAAAGAAAGCGAGACACTTGGCCCTAGAGAGGACATGGTTCACTTGGTGTCTGCTGTAACAAGGCATACATGTGTGTGTGTGTTTGAGATCTAAAGCCACTAAATATGCCGATGCCTGCATTTTACACACTGAAATGCCTATGGGTGTCTACAGAAATGAATAAATGAACAACTATGTGTGTGCGTAGCTGTGTATATGTCTGCATGTTTGTGTTAGCCCGTGTATGCTTCGTACGCATGCGAGCAGTTGTGTGTTTGTGCATGCTGCAGGCTGCATCCCCTATGCACCGTGCATGAAAACAACACACACATGCACGCACACACAAGGGCCCGCTCATGGAAAAATCAATATGCTGGTGATAGAAATATGCTAGTATGTTCTCTAGGTGAGAGATTGATCTGAGCTCCACAGAGGGTCTGTCCAAAACCAAATAATGGTTAGGGGCCAGCGACCTCCAGAGCTCAACAGAAAACAATAATTATAACCACAGTGTGTATGCCTGGACTAAGCATAAAAGCCACAGTCAATGAGGGCTAAATGCGAACATTACACAGGTGGGGGTTTAGCATCAAGCGAAACTGGACCTTTTAACAGTCGTTAGGTCCACATTGTATTTGCCAAGATTATTATTTAGCTACATTTACAGCTAATGAAACCACAGCTTTAACATGACAGTTAACAAATTAGTCAAATTGTAAACACTATAGTGCAGGGGTGTCAAACTCATTTTAGTTCAGGGGCCACATACATACATACAGTCCAGTATGATCTCAACTAGGCTGGACCAGTAAAAGAATAACCCATAAATAATGTCAACTCCAAACTTTTCTCTATGTTTTGAGTGAAAAATGTAAAATTACATTATGAAAATGTTTACATCTATAAACTATCCTTTTAAAAAAATGTGAATAACATGAACAACCATGAAAAAACAGAAATTTCTTTTGAAAAATTGGTGCCTTTTAAACAGTATTATGCTTCAGCTTTTCATTTCCACATGTGCATTATAACTTAGAGATCACAGTGGATCTACAAATACACAAAACATTTAAAAACAGAATATTGTTAAAATTACACCGACTTCTCTTAAGACATTTCAGGTTGTTCATATTTGTTCAGGTTATTCATATTGTTTGTGAAATTATATTTGTAAATGTAAACATTTTCATTTAATTTAACTTTTTTACACTAAAACAAAGACAAACTTTGTCTGTATGTGGCACCCTGAACTAAAATGATTTTAACATCGTTGATTGTTAATATCTTCAGTGTAATTTTTTTATGTCACAAATTCATCCCATGGGCCGGATTGGACCCTTTGGCGGGCTGGTTGTGGCCCACAGGCCGCATGTTTGACACCTGTGCTATAGTGCATGAGCTACAGTAGATTTGACAAAGTAAAGCTACTAAATGTAGAAATCACTATCTACAACCATTACTAAAAATCATATAGTTTACATACTGCACAAGTAAAAGAATTTAACCTCAATTTTTCACAATTCTGAACATTTAATTTCAACATTAAATGATTTTCATTCAGTTAATTTGATTATGTCATTTTGATGTTGTGAAATTCTCACCTACATTTTTGCACAAATCCTGAATAGATTTGAGCAACTTTATGGTCCTCCTTATACATAAATATCTAAAACCACATACAGTTACGGAAAAAATTATTAGACCATCAAAACTCATCAAAAACACTGGTCATGCAATCAGGTACTAACTCCTATGTGTATCATGTGACTAAGACAGACAGAAAACATGGAATGCCTAAAAGCACTGTTTTTGTCAGTACAATGCCATAGCTATTGATATAAGAACTGAAGTGATTTGGTTATTATCAAGAAAACCATGGAAAATGGCTAAATATCAGCTCTTAAATTAAACTCATATGAACTATTTTTGTTGTTATCATTATATTTGTCCAAACAAATGTTCCTTTAGTTGTACCAGGCATTAAAATGAACAAGAAATTGAAGAAAATAAGGGTGGTCTAATAATTTTTTCCGCAACTGTTTAAGAAATAGTGTGTGTGGCAGGGAAAATGCAAATGAAAAAATAAGGCAATGATATTAAAATGGACCGTTGACTAGGAATGCAACACAGTTCCTCTTTTGTCTCTTTTGTCATTTCATTGTTATTCAATTTTCATTTTTATCAATGCATTTTAGTTATAGTAATGACTTCAAATAATGAAATAACCTGAAATGCTGTTTGTTATGTTCATTCTCTTAATACTTACAGCCTTTTTAATATGCATTTTCCATACTATGTTATCTATTTCTTATTTAGGGTTATATATAAACTATTCAATATACAATACGGTCATATACTGAAAATCCAACATTTTTTTTTTTTTTTTTCATAATTATAAGGTAAAATACAGAATTTGTGTCAAAAGAGATATACTATGTGTTGTAAAATGTTTATTGCAACCTATTTCATCAAATCTTCTGCTGAATAGGTAGGTTCACATACAGCAGAACTGACAGTGCAAGAATTTACAGCTGTCTAGTTACATAATGTTTATTCACTACGGTTAAATTCATACATATATACATGCAGCATCATGCACAATACATGAGCAGCAGAGCCTCACACAGTATTTCTCTTCTGATGAATAAACCAAATAAAGAAAACTCACTCCAATAACAGCGAATATCTCTTTTCTGTATCCCTGCTTAAATGTTGTTTCTATGAGAGTTACTGGTGGACTGATAATAGGAGATAACGCACAATGAAAACACATGGAAGCCCACAAGATGTCCCCTAGTTCACAAATTCATAAAGAGCCTTGGTATCATTGTCGGTGATGTCCAGCTCCACCCTGACAGGTGCAGTAGTGCAAGCTGTCCATGTGGAAAGCGACCAGGCAGAAAGACAGATAGTGAGCGACAGCCAAGCTGAAGCCTTGTGCTGGCGTGAGGAAGTTTAATTGCTCTGTGTGGCATAAACTAACAAGATCCAAGTATCATTATCAGACATTTCCTAGTGGAAATAAAGTAAGTGCTAAATTTTGGTGACAGAAATAAGCCAAAGCTATGTTTGTTGTGTTTGGTAGAAAATGTGATATTTAATTGCTCATCTAAAAATGTTAAGTAGTTCTTTATAATCCAAAAGCAAAGTGTGGTAGCATTAAAACTGATATGTTTTCCTGAGGCTGGATTGGGCAACAGAACATCCTGATATTACCTAGCCAGCCCATCATCAGCACAGCCACTTTTTGAGTGATGAGTCTCCTACAGGAACCAACAGCTGTATGTGCAAATCATGCATATAAATCAATTACCGGGGCCCTATGTACTTTAAATGCACCCATTAATTAAGCAATGTCAGACACAATGAACCGTGAAGTTCATTACATTTTTAGCATTCAAACCCAGGATTATTTGAAGAGTGCATGAGAGAGAGGGAGATGGGTTTACCTAATGATTAGCCTCATAGCTCAATGTCGAGCAGACGCCAGCGGAAATTTCAGGAAAGCTGTTGCAAGAGGAGACAGAACAGCAGCGAGCTGTCTCAGCGATCTACAAAACACAACCATGTTGATCAAAAGGAAAGCGAGGAACAACAACAGCTACAATATGAGTGGTGCCGGCTGTGTCCACCTTTGAACCCTCAACTCAGAGAAGAGAGGCTGTAAAGTCTCACACACACACACACACACACACACACACCTACACACACACACACACACACACACACACACACCCGTACATACTGTACAAGTTGCACCTGCTGGTTTCACTGTGCAATTTTATATGCAAAGCTGTAGACTGTCCAGTACATATGCAAAAGTAATCTGTGACTATCAATGACTGTTATAACTAAGAGTGAACAATATATCTTAAAATATATACAATTATATATGTGTAAAAGCAAGCACTTCACAAAATAACTAATGTTCTGAATATTTATTTCATTTTTTCCCTAGAAGTGCAATAGTGAGGATGTTTTTAGTGCGTGGATACAGTGTGTGCCTACACATATGTGTCTCCATGAGTGTGTGTGCGTCTGTGACCTCTATGTTTCTTGTGCCAGGCTGTAGTTTGGTTCAAGTTGCTGTGAGATGACAGGGGCGGTTGGGGGGAGCACAGAGAGAAGAAGCTGGGCCCAGCTGCCTGGCATTAAGCAATGACCTCTGCATAATGAAAGATGGCGACAACATTTCCCACTCATTACAAGGTTCCACACTGTGACAAGATTTGCATATTCATATATTTTTTTCCCTCCACCTCCCCTCCCTCTTTTTCACCACAAATTATTTTTCCTGTGAGCAGGACATCTGCCTCCCTGACACTACTCTGGAAGAGGAAAAATAAATAAATATGTGTGCAGGAAGGCACATGATCTATCCAGATGCCACAGAAATATGGCACGATGTTGACAATCTTTGTACACCCCGACCGTGTGTGTTTTCCACGGCTTAAGCACCAGGAAATCATGTTCAGGGTCAGTGGAGAAGAATACAGCTTGGGCAGAAAAACCTGACAGAGGTCTGGAGTGTATATCTGTTTTGCATAGTACTGTTCTACAACACTGACACAAATGCCACTGTAACACTGGTGTAGCAGGTTACACACAGTTGGGGCCGACTAAAATTCATGTCACAGAGAAGAAATCAGTAGATGAACTGATTAGACCAGGTTTTTCATTTAACAGGCTTAATCTAACCTAAAAATCATATTACCAGCAATCATGTAGAGGTTTAGAACATAGAGAAATACAATAAAATGTCCATAAAGTTGGAATTAAATATTTTTACCTGTTCTCATGGAATGATTGTGATAATGTGATTTATTCTCTATATGTATGTACGTAATCATTGCACCTGGTCAAAGGTGATTACTGATGTGTATAACTAAGAAATGTGTCTGAAAACAAAATTATTCCAACTGTATGGACGACAGCGTACTTTCATTTAGTTTTTAACGTTAACACACTAAGCATATTGAAGACCTAAATGTGTCTTCACACGTCGCTGATTGATATTATAGATTTCCTGTGGGTAAAATTCATGAAATTTCCCAGCTCCTCTATTCTTTACAAGATGTAATACATTTCAACATCAAACAAATAATGTCATAATGTAGTTTGGTGAATACATAGAACAGTACGCACACGCAAAGACAGTCAATGTGCAAAGTTCAAAGAAATGGTTTAACGTTTCCCTTAAATCAATCAGAAAAGGTTTGAAAGAAGAAAAAAAAAACAAAGCAGCAAAAGTGGGAATGTGAATTCCTTTTATTTAGTTGGCTAACTTTAATTCAAATGAATCAGGCTGAGCTTCCCCCGCCAACTGTGCCTTAAGAGTCGCCGATCTCTACTTGCTGCATAACGATCACTGCAGCACTTCTGAATACAAACTGTTTTATGTGAATACCTCAAGCTGAGGGCTACATAAATATAGAATTAGACAAAGTGTTATTTTTTTCTTTTTATGTTTTATTTTCCCCTTTTCTCACTCTCCAGCAACATCCCCAGGTTGGGTTAGCTCTAAGCAGATGAAGGCACTTACTTCAAAAAGTTGCAGCTCCCTTATGATAGCTCTGCAAAAAGGTTTTCTTTTAACTTAAATCAGCAAATGTGTGCAGTGGAGACCTAGCGGCGTGTTTCTCTCCCCCAGAAATAATTGCTCCCAGGGATCAATTTGAAATTTAAATTGTGGCGAAATGGTGTTTGTCATTAACAATCAAATATTTGAACCATTGAAATACCTTTGCCCCCTTTGCATCTGCACCCTTCTACCCCCAGTTGGAAAATAGTACGCAGGGCATTTTTTTTTTTGATGATGATGAATCGCAAAGGTGGTAATACTTTCAGAGAACATCACACTAAAGAGAAAGCAGGAGTGGAAAATAAAAGCCGTTCATCAAAATTTATGGATTTATATAAAAGTATTAACATCAGAACAAATACAAAAACTAATCAAATATTTATGCTCTTTAGCTTTTTAGTCTATTTGTACAAACTAGTTAAAAGAAAAGAAAAGTTGGGTAAAGGAATAAGGGGAAAGAGTGTGAGGTTGGAGAAAGAGGCAGAGCTTGAAAGCTTCACGTCATCTTTGGGAGGCAGCGTCTCTGCTTAATGTTCATTAGGAGGCTGATTGAATTGGGGGGTGTAGCACTGTCACTGTTAATGGAGTGATCTCTAATTGGAGGACATTAGCTCTATAGGTTCTGGATCGTGTCAAAGGCAGACAGAAGGGCAGGATACAACACGTCCAGCTGGATGCTTAATAAAAACCACAATACAGCAAATACTGTTGTTTTATGAAATTCATTAATTAATTCATACCCAATAGAATGAGGTCATATTTTATATTTCCCCACTTTTTACTATAAATAGGCTGATAATTCTAAAAATGTCCACTAAATTTTCTTATAATGAAATGTAGTTTTCTATAAATGACAAATGCAGGTGTTACATCCAGGCTTTGTGCACTTGTGTAAGCAAAACAGAGAATGCATTTGTGTATTTCTGTGTCCATTGGCCCTTGGAATGCAGTCCACACCCCAAGGCCATGGCCGTGATGGTTTAAACACGGAGATGAAGAGCAACTTCAAGGCCAAAGTAAGGTGTGTTCCTGTTAATGACGAGCATGAATGGCCGCTATCACCATCCAACAAGACCCAGAACTTGATCTGTAATGGCTGCCCATAAAGGAGAATCATCATCAATGAAAATGACAGGTTATTAAGATCCGATTTTAGGGGGGGGCTATGGGTTTAGTATGATAGGTTAGCTATCTATAAAACCTTTAAAGCCTGGCCCTCAACGACATCAGTCCCAATCCCCATCTCCCTGCGCCCTGTGCCAGAGACACATGCTAATAAGCTCACAACCTTTAATTAAGCAATATGTGTAAGTAGGCGGCCATTATGTCCTGATTTGTGAGCCACTTCATTACACTGAGCACCGGCTAGCAGACACATATTCAATACAAATCAAGCTGGCCTGAATATTATCCCGCTTAATGTGAGGCCAATATTGATATTTTATCACTCGTATTCTGATTAGTGACTTTTAGAATCTTCATTTTTCATCGTGTTGGGGAAGCACTGAACACCTAACGACCCGCATTCATTAGAAGTGTTGCTGAACATTGTTTATTAGGTTACAAGTTGTGTGCATGAGCAACATAACTAATAGCACCACATTTTTTCCTTGTTATAAGATGAGTCAATATTTGGCTTCTAACATTTATACTTTGACAGTTATAAGTACATTCTTTTCATCCTTATTTACTGTGTACACATGCATTGTTAGTATAGAAATAACAGCTGATTAGATAACGATAGAATTAATATGTACATAAAACACTAAACAATCCTCCAATTTTTCACACAACATATCAACTGCTTTTATGTACAGAGAACCTCAAGTCAAACTGACGTATCTTTGAGTTTACTTTGTTGTCATTGGCTGAGATCTTGCAGTGCAAAACTGGAGTAACACCCACTTCCAACTGGCTCTACACGGTGAGACCCTGGAGGCAAGAAATAGCCCTTTAAACTGTGGTAATTCTGTCAAGCAAACAGTATGAAAGGATTGCACAGGTAAGACTGACATTCACATGCATAAATGTATGTGGGAATTCTGTGTATTCACTTGTATAATACTACAAGTTATACTGCACTGTACATTTTCATCTTTTTTTATTAAGAAGTTACAGGATATTCTATTATAAAACAGCACTTACGTCCAAAAAGTTTCTTCCGTTTTCGGAGCTGGTGGGTAGCACTTGTGCCTTCCTTGTCCTCCGTCTGTTTAGCAGAGGCCTGACCTGAGGGTACCATCCTCGTCGCATTGTCCACCCCCTCCATGTCACCAATCACCTTCAGCAAAACCCCAAACACATTACTGTCAGCACCACACATCCAGGAAACATGTACAGAAACTTACCAATAAATGAACAGTACAACAATGACAAACTGTTTCAGGAGACCCCCGGGCCTTATGTATCAAGCATTTACAAAGTACAGGTTAAACTTGGATGACAGTGACTGAGATTGGCAGGAGAACTGCAATTTTCCTTGAGGCCCATGAGTAGTGTTGTCATGCATAGTCTCTACCTCTGTCCTGGTGGAATGAACTTGGAGCAGAAGCAGAAATGGAGACTTTATATGGCAAACTACTTCTCGTCCCAGAGGGGAAATAGGTCTCACAACTCTTGGTTGGCCTACTTATATTTAGTAGTATGAAATACATGTTAAACCTCACTGCTGTGATCTATGATAAAATGGTAAATCATACATCTTTACTATGTATTTATGAGGAAATAAATTAAACTGTGTTACATAAATAAGAAAAAATGAATGTTTAACTGAAGGATGTGTTAAGAAAACTTTCCACACACTTCCAGCTCTATATTTCATACCAGTAACATTAAGTAACTGTTAAAACGTATGCTGGCATTTTTCTAAAGTTGCAAACTGCAAATTACACAGATAGAGAAGCAATTGAGCAAACTTGAAAAATGTGCCAAAGAGTGCTTCTTTATCTAAAACTAGTATAAACTTGCCAGATAATTACATGCAGTGTACTTTGGAGAAGTCCTCCTGCTAAGCAGATATGGCTGCCAGGGAGGCATTAATCTCCTCATGCAACATACAGTACTAAGCCAAGGACATTCCCCTCTCTCTCTCTCTCTCTCTCTCTCTCTCTCTCTCTCTCTCTCTCTCTCTCTCTCTGTCGCTTTCTCTCTCTGTGTGTGTCTCTTGTAGTCACACACATCACTTGCAGAAAAGACAGCACACACACACACACACACACAGAGCATACACATTATACAGAGTGCACTCACTTCCTGTATAAATCATATTCATATTTCTGAGGGCTGGCGATGACCTCACGGCAAATGAAGCGTGGGTCCTCAGCTCCGCAGCGGCAATCAAACGTACGGCAGAGTAATTACAAAAGAGGGGTGGGGGGGGACTGATGCGGTTTGTCAATTAATGTTGCTGCAAGGTGTTTTTGGAAAGGTTAAGTTCTTCATATTCTCTGCATGCTAAATTAGGTCAATATTGGTCTGGCAAAGAGTCATCATGTGCAGACGGACGAAGGGCTGACTCATGGAGACTCAAGACAAAGAGTCCTTGTTAATGAGAGATCTGATGGCATATCATGTTGATGAGGTGTCCCTTATGAAAGCAGAAGCTTATTTGTTTTTTACATACTCCTATCTGATCAGAACAGCCCAAAGTTTAGAACACCAAATACTATAAAGTTACTCACTATGAGAATAAACTGCATACCTTTTGTTTCTACAAATGGTTAAGCATATTGCCAAAAAAAAAAAGAAAAAAAGAAAAGAAAAAAAATAGAGCTGAAATTGCAAAGAAAAGTGTTTTTATTTATACAAGTCGCAGGAGATGCTCATCATCAGCGCTTTTTCCGAGCCATAAATAATTTGCGGAGAGAGGTAATATTCAAGCTGGCAGAGCCTTAGTTGTGCATCTTTAATGGAAGTTTTACAGAAGCTGAGCCAGTTCTTGCATATGCTGCTGCCTCCCATATGGAGGGAAGGAGACAAAAGGAGCACAGTTGGCTTGTCCTATCTTTTTATAAGTCCATCGACAGTTAAATGCTAGCCCGGGAGAAAAAACGACACAGGGGGACATAAACCCACTGTGGTTTTAGGAGGGAAGATAATGACTTTGCCTGCATTAATTTCTTCATCAGCCATCTTGTTTCTTCAGACAGAGTGGTTATGAGGCCTTCTCTGAAGGTCCTAGGTTATATAGATGCATTTCCCTGCATAATTTCGGCCCTAACAGTTGTTGTCAGCAGTGCTTTTTGTGAGTTGGCAGCTGTGGAACATCTGTTTATAGGTAATGAGTGTTTGAAAAGCTACACCTCACTTTACCTTTAATGTGTTTTATTGGAGCACACTGATGGGAACGTTACTTTAACTTTTTGTATTGTTGTGATTCAGCTATAAGACTCTTTCAACATGGTCAATATTACAGACACCAGCCTTGGGCTGTACACTGAATGAGAGCATATGATGGATCATTAATATTAACATTCTTTAAACAGAATTCAATATGCAACTCAATAAAGACTTCATTATCGTGATATTTCACTATATACACGCACAACTTCAAGTTCACTCTTTCCTCTCCATTCCCATATTTTGCTAACGATGCAACACAGAAAGAAAAGGAAAAAAAAAAAAAAGTTCCGTCAACAGAACTGGTTCAATAATGGTTGAATAAACAACAGAAATATTTAGTTTCACATGACTCTTGCTCAGTCTTATACATTATAGCAAATCAAACAGGACACACCTCACTGTTCTTCTTGCTCCAAACAGTCTAACAGTGTCTATAGCTCAGGGCATTTCTTCCAGGACGAGCTTTTTAAGGTGTTCGTTTAGACAAATTTTGGGTGTAAATGTGTCGGTATTATGCAAAGCTGCTGGCCCCTGGAGCTGTGGTCATGTTAGTCTAAGGGAGGAGCTGGTCCTCCGGGGCATTAGCGTCCAGGACACTGCCTGCGAAAACAGAGCTCTTTAAAGGAAATGAGCCATCCGTCAATATTTCCTCAGTAAATGGAAACAGACTTCTTAAGTAGCAGGATTAGTCTTTTAACTAACTGGGACTGAGAATGGAGGCACGTTATTAAATGGTCAAATACAGATATATATTTTTGTCACTGTTGGCCTCCTGTTTCAAATGTCATCCATACTATTGTTAAAAGATTAAACTAGCACTATGCAATCAAATAACACAATGTAGATGAAAACAGAAAAAAGAGAAATACATGAATGTAATCTGTTGTTCAAAGTGAATATGTAAAATGTTATAAAACAATATAAAAGTAGCTGTTATTTATGTTGCTATAAATACAAGCCTGTGAGAATACTGTATGCCTTGTGTGCTTCAATGACATAATAACAAATTACATGAATCTTTATTGTTCAAACAGGATCCATGATACGTAGTACTTAGTGTGGTAACATAACAGTGTAACCACATCATCATAAAACAGGCTTTTATTCAGATAAGTGAATAAAGTAATAAGCCATATGCAGGGAAACCCATAAAATTGCTTTAAAATGTCATAAATCTCAGAACAGAGGGGAACTTCGCTGCATTACTGTGGTCACTGCATCCACTACAGTCTTTTTCTATGTCATTCTATATTTTTTATCTATTTAATTTTTGTAGAAGTGCCTGCACCGCTGTTATTTCTCTCTGAGGAGCTGTCACCTTACATCTTAAGGCCAGTTTGTACACAGCACCCTGTCGCAGTGTCTATATCACTTCGAGAATTATATAAAGCACTAATAAAATCAGCTCAAGTGTTCTTCGGAGTGCCGGGGATGCCCTTTGGTGATTCCTGGATCTTCCTCTATACATAAACCCAGTCTATATATTCAGGGGAGGATTAGTTTTGAATATGTAAAGTGGGGGTCCGTGCTGCGAGGCGAAGAGGAATGGCATCATGCTCTCTCTGCGATGCTGCACATTGGTGTTATCGCTCCCCACTACCAGCGGGTGAAAGAGGACGCCATCGGCATCTCTTACTGAGGGAGGTCCCTGCCTGTTAAGTTGCGAGGAACAGACAGCTACACCCAAGGGACACAGTGTGTGAGAAAAGAGAGCAACTGATAGCAACAGAAAGTAAAAGAGAAACACAGAGAAAGTGTGAGAGTTTGAGTGTGCATGTGTTTTTCCAAGGACAAGAACACCTTACTTTCACGTACAGTGGCCTCAGAGGAACACAGTTTAAAGAATAGAGATGCAGCAGTTTAGATGCCAGGATTTCATTCTTTTACTAAAAGTGGATTATTAACCAGCACCTGCATTTATGTATATGTTTAGTAAAAGTATACCGCTATACAGGGTGTATCCAAAAAAAAATTATACATTTTGAAAAATTACCCCCCGTTCCACATTTAATAATTTTTGGAATTTTCTTTTATGGATGTAGGTAAGTAAGGGATTGGTGGATATTTGTCCAAATTTACAGACCCGGGTTTTCATGCATGAGTGAGCAGGGCCAAATTGCACAATTCAAGTTAAAACTGGTTTGCGCGAAGTAGTGGTGGGATTTAAATCCAATCAAAGCTGATGGGAGGGGCCAATGGGCATCCATCTTGTTTTCCACAAAATTGCCAGGTTACAGCATTAACACTTTGACCACCATGTCAATTTTATTTCTTTAGCCATGGCAGCTGTTCCTGCCTTTCAAAGTTCATTCAACTTGTTTAGGTGTGAAAATGAAACTGAGGACAGGCCAAGGCTACTTCACGCAAACCAGTTTTAACTTGGACTGCGCAATTTGCCCCTGCTCACTCATGCATGAAAACCTGGGTCTGTAAATTTGGACAAATATCCACCAATCCCCTACCTACTGACATCCATAAAAGAAAATTCCAAAAACTATCAAATGCGGAACTGGGGGTAATTTTTCAAAATGTTTAGTTTTTCTTTGATACACTCTGTAGAATTTCTTTTTTTTTTTTTTTCTATAGAAGAAAAGACCTGTGTGGAGTCACTGTGTTAATGTATGTGCTATGTTTGACTATGAACGACTCCCCCCAGATGTCTCATCTGCTATGCACAGGTCTAGAGGCAACACACATACACACACAGACAGTCCGACACCAGTAATAAATATACCATGCTGTGTGTTTACTCACATAAACTCACCATCACTCAAATTATGACGGAGAACCATTAGAACGCAACAGAGCCTCAGAGCTAATTGTTAGCGCGTATAACCCCCTCCTTCCTCATTCCTCTGACATTCAAACTTCAAAATATTAATTTTGTTGCAATAATCCAGGTTGCTCTTGGGGAACTGACAAAATGATTGAGGAAAGGAATGAATTCTTGCTACTGCAGCAGTTGTCACAAAGCGCTACTTTTAATTAGGGAGCAATCTGTGAATCAGTCTGTTTCTGACCCGCCTGTCTTGTCAGAGGTTGGAGCTGCGTATAAGTCACAAACAGGTGTGACGTAGTATTGTATTTCATAAAATTAAAAGCAGATAGAACAGGTCCAAATTAAATGTGAGACAGAATAAACTGGTCTCAGATTGGATAAGTGACAAACCATCTGAACTTCAGTTGAATTAGTACATAATACATCACATAATACATACATCATATAATAGTCACATTTTTTCCCCTCACAAATGACTCCCAGTGCGGTAAAATTAATCTGTCTGCATACATCCAATTTCTATTATTAAGATGATCTGCATGATGGTATTAACGCTTAACCAGGTACTGAGACAAACTGCTGAAAAAATCCAATTTTTATCATCATCTACACTATTATTATCTTGACAGGATTATACATTAGTTGGTGCTTTACTCAGACACTTAATACAGTAGACTGTTAGTTATTTAAGTTAGTTTATGCTGGGAGGTCAAATGTTTTACTGCATTCAAACTGAAAAAAATAAAGCAATAATCTGCAAAAAGTTGTGGCCTTTTCATCTTGACCTGCTAGGCGTACTATTCTTTTCAAATGGAAGGACTCATCACCTCCAACACACGATCAATGGATCAGAGACATCATGCTTAATATACAGTTAGAAAAAATTAGGTGCACCCTAAATGGCCCTGTCAACAAATTTAACAAAATATGGGAATGTCTTTTCCACTATGTGAATATGTTACCTGGCCTGGAACTGTAAATACATTTCAGTTTCCATTGTGATTGATCTGTTTGTTATTTTTTTCCTTAAATGTACCAGGATGCACTGTCTTGACTGTCTTGTTATGTGTGTTTTGTTTGAATTGCTCCCTTTTTTTGTTTGGGGGGGGGGGGGGGGGGGGGGTGTTTATCATGTCTGGTGTCAATTTTTGTGTTATGAACACATTACTTGAAATTATAAGTGTTATAATTGTTAAATGTTGAAAAATTCTTTAGATGTTGAAAAGTTCTATAAAATAAAGCAATGAATTTATGATGCATGTGATGGTACAGTGTCTCACCTCAATAATAGCTCCGTCTGCTTGTCGGAAGAATTGCCTGTATCTTTGTTTGAGCCCGCTTAAGTACAGGGTATGAACAGCCACATGGGTGCTGATCTCGCCCTCTGGTAGGATGGCACCCTCCCTCAGCTGGCCATCACCTGGTGCTGCAGCGCCCACTAAGGGGTCCTCTTCTGTCCAGATATAGTCATAAACGGCCACCTAAGGACATACAGTATGAAGAGACACCAAAAACATCATAAAGCCAACTTGACCACCTGAATCACAGTGATTTTATGTTAACTACATACAATTCGAGTCACCAGATAAGCATCACTGGTGTTACTGGTGTACTGTGATCACCATAATAATTCCTAGTAGTGCATAAGTCCTATGGGGCCTGATCAGTGGCAGGTAAAGAGACAGGTTGTGTTTGCAGTGATGCATACATTATGTATAATCCTGGTGGCAGCCTTGTTTATGAATGTTTGTCTGCGTGTGTATTGGGGGCTTACACACCTGTAATACGCTGCCCTTCTCTATTAGGGTGAGGCGAGGGGGAGCAAGCAGAGCGTGTAACATGTTATATAGGTCATGTAACTCGAACTCATCCATGTGTGAAGATCATAGAAGCTCTCTCTTAGATAGTGTCTGCTGGTAAGCCTTAGATGTCTGCTGATCAAATGCATTATGGTAGATGTTATGAATCACATTATTATTTTACAAATATTCAGAAAATTTGTGCTAAATCAATCCCAAATTCATGTTTTAGATGCTATTATTTTTGCAGTTTTACCTCTGTTTATACACCTGTCTACAGTGCGCATAAAAATGTAAAAAAACTACTGCATTCTTTAACTTTTCTAAGTGTCAACATGAAAGACTTGTGTGTTCATGCATGTATGTGTACATATATGTATGTGCTATAGGGGGTCATATACAGTACACCGTAATCAACTGTTAACTTAACATAAACTTTAAAGCCAAGGAGTTAAACTGGTAAAACCTGATGTACACACTGAGCCACACACAGTCAGAGTCTTGAAGTGGAGGAAGTTTTGCAAGTAGTTTTTAAAACTCAAGGTGACCCCCTAATTGGCTGCGTAATTATGATTCGTCTAAAAATACAGAAAAAGGAAAAAGGCAAACTCATTCACCGGGCCGTGAGTGGCAGGGTCAAGCTGAAGGAGAGGTTTAATTTGGTGGTGTATCGATGTCACCCCGCACTTAAAAACGGTTAGCCAAACACAACTCTAGGCACTTCATCGAGAAAACAGTGGGAGTCATTACCCCACTCGTAATTAGAGACATTGCATAAACTGCAAACCAGACAGCCCGTGAGTAGAAAGGACCTCATTGTCAAAATGTCAAAGAGTCACGAGCGCATAGAGAAAGAGGACTAGCCAAGAAAATTTAAGAAAGGTGTATGTATGTGCATGTGTGTGTTTGTGCATGTGTGTTAGGGGGAAATGGGGATGCATCTCTTCAGTGCTAATTCAGACGCTCATTAGTGAAATCGCCTCAACTGTGCCTTGCCTCCAGCTTGGCCTCAGCTCACACTGGGGGAAACTGATTACCTGAATTCCTTGAGTAATCAGCACCTCTGCAAGGCAGCAATCAGTCTGTTTGGATAGTGTGTGTATGTTGATTCGGTGCTTTTTTTCCTCTTTTTGAGGAAACACAACCGGGAGTATGCATAAAATCCAGGGTCTTTCCATATAATATGGGTCTCAGTTCAGTTATGTTACAGTAAGAATTCATAAACATCTTAAGTCACGAATGTGGAAAATACACTGAGTGAGAAAACATCCTTCCCGGCTCTGCTCTGCTGGCCAGGTGTGGAACCACAGGAAGTGTGACCAGGATTTGAAAAAAAACAAGCTGTACAGTGGTGATAGAACCACCATGGATTCCGCTTTCATACTCTAAGTCACTTTGGTTAAACACACCTGCTTAAATTCCTCTGTGTGGTGTGCGTGTGTATGTATTTTGGCTTGCATGAAAATAGATTTTTTTGATGTTAGCCATGCCATCATCCTACGCTAATTAGCACGTGAAATCCACTTGACAAGACTAGACAAAAGCTTGAAAAGGTGTTTGTGTATTTGGTTTGGGTGATGCCATTTCATGCAATGCATCATGGCTCTCAGGATGTATCACTGCAAAGACACAAAAAGGAAAGAGCATTAGAGGGCCTGTCTGCTCTACACTACTCTGTTCTGGTCTGTTGTGTTGCGTTATGGTGCTAGCCTGGCTTCTAGCCCTAGCTTGAGTGCTCTCTCCACTCCACCATTGTTCCATTTGATAGCACTAAGTGACTGATTTAGGTTCAATGCCTGCATGGAGCAGACAGGCCAGCTGTGGGTTAAGCAGATAGCATTCAAGTGAGCTAACCCAATTCAAACCCAATCAAGTCAGGATTTATTGTTGGGGTCTGTATTTAGAAATCTGATAGAGTCTGCATCAGTCCCTTGACTTGCATCAGGAGAGACGGGCCTTATTTCTTTTAGAGGAGGACTATAAACGGCAAACCATGTTTTCCAGCAGGGACATAAATTTCAGGATTTGTAGACATTACCGCAAATGCACAGGGGGAATGGGAGGGAGGGACAGGGGCACAGGAAGTGGGGATGGCACAGCTGCAGACATGGCTCCATGGCTCACAAATATAGTCTGTCTGTCTTTTTGGAAAAGGATGCAATTTCACACCTTCCAAATCATACCATAACACATATGAATGTAGAATAAAAGCAATCAGTACTTAAATACAGGCGCCTGTGGAAAGGTTTTCTTTATTAAAAAAAAAAAAAAAAAGATACTGTGACTTGTAATCAGTGTATAAATATAAAATGTGTCATGAGATGAATTTTAAATTGCTGTCACTGACATGATGACACTTGTCTGTTTTGCTAGTTTGAGGGCAAAAAATAGGCATCACTGCACATCAATGCACCACATTCTAAAAGGGATGTTCTTATGTGTTATATTTAAAAAGTGACCCATATTCATAACTAATTTAGGATTTAAACTTGCAACTAACAGCTAAAAAGAGGGCAGACAGTTTCTGGGAATTAAATAGTAACCCTCCTCAGAGTGACAGACAGGTCTGGTAATAGCTATGTCTGGGAGAGGTACACTGTATTTTATATTTGCCTCACATGTCCTTGAGTGTCACAAATATCACTAGCTGACCTTTTTCTGCACTTTGTGACATGTTGGATATAAACACAGTGTCTAGAGTTGACCATTATAAAAAAGACATTTCTGTAGCAACTGCATCTGGCATGTCCCTGCTGACAGTGAAAACAGTTCCCAAACTTGACCCCTTGACCTTGCAGAAAACTGCTATTTTCCACTGATGCCAAAAAATTCCAAACATTGTGTCAAAGTGGGAACTAATCAGAAGCCTGGGGAGCAAATCAGAAAACACCGCGAGTCGAGTAATGTTTTCTTTAAGCCACCATTTTAAAAACAGTGCCATATGGGGGGGACACATCAATCCCAAGAGTGAATTATATGTAGAAATTGATGTGAAGCTGGCGTGCTTAGCTCAGTGTGTGATATATGAGTAGATACTACAAATATGAGTGACTGAAGGAAGGAGAAGTCTCCATGGGCAGACAGGCTGAGCCGGGCTGGCGACTGTCCAGGACAGGAGCCTAAGGCATGGGCACAAACAGGCCTGCCAGTCCCCCTCATCCCTTAATGATTGATCCAAACTAGATAGCCATCATTACCATTCATGCTCTTACTTCCCCAGGTCTACCTTACTCTGTCTAATTTTACCTCCATTTGCATGTTCCCATGGACTAATTAAATTTTTCCATTCCCTCTCTTGCTCTCTTTGTATCATTCTCTCCCTGTCGTTTTCTCTGTGTCCATTGGTATGAAAAATAATGCAGCACATTTTTGGCACATTATTATGTATGAAATGTGAGGGCATAATGCATTCCAGTTCATTGAAGTCCTCTAGACCTTGTCTGTAATGAGCGCGACAGAAGTGGACTTGCTGCAGAGCTTGTGCGAACGCTTCGTGTCCCCTCTCTCTGTCGATTTCTCTCTATCTCCCCACTTAAAGACAAATGTAGCTGACCTTCCTTCTTTTTTTACCGCCCACACACCATCTCCAACCTTTTCCTAAGTCTTCGAGGAATTCAGACATAGGAGGACTGGGGTTTTCTCCTGCCACTGCCATGATCCTTTTGGTTTGTAGTTCTGTCCTACTTGGCTTTAATTTACAGTGGGAAAATAATTAGAATCTCACTTTTGTGAAGAGTGGAGTGAAAATGTAAACAATGCTTCCCTGCGGGCGGGTGCTTCATCACTTTGACAGGTGCATTTGAATTTGCCTGGGTGGCGGACAGGCTTGGTTATTTATGTGTCAGTCGCACATGGAAGCCCCGGCTGTGGCTGGGACTATGCTTGGGACTGAGACTGGGGAGGCGATTGGAGCTTTTTGGAGTGGGGGATATGGTTAAATTGAGAGACAAGAGGATAGTGGTGGTGCTGGACCTGCTGCTTGGAATGGGACTGTGGGTGTTTCTGGCACTGAGAATGGGGCAAGAGGCGGGATTGGGAATGGAGCTGAATATTTGCTTGTGCTGCAACAGAGGGGAGCTTTAAGGATGGTGCAGAGGAGAAGTTAAACCGGAAAAGCATAGATTAAGAGTGAGAAGGAGAAAACTGGGAATGGTGCTAAATTTGGAATTAAATATATGAAAAACACCGTGCATGGGATGGGCTTTATAGGCTAGTGCTAACATGTTTTATTAAAGCTGGATCTCAGGAAGAGCTTACAGGAGTATTTTGAGTACACAGAGTGCTTTGAAATATTCTAAAAGGTGCCAAGTCACCTGGTTTTAAGCCAACTTTCTCTAATTAAATTTTAATACTGTGGTAAAGATTAACCAAAATTGAGTCACACTGGTTAGATGTATCGTACAAATGCATCAGCGTGGTCCATCGTAAAACATTTGGAAGTATTTAGAAGAGAATGAACACTTATAACAGTATAGTACAATGCATCAGAGCAGGTATATAAACTGTAAAGATGTGTGCAAATGTTTTATCTTGGTATTTTAAGATGTTTTGTATTCTCCATTCCAATTTCCACATAGCATTAATGAGTATGTTTAAATAAAATAAAATGGAAATCTATCTCAGAGGGGGTTGTTAGTTATATTTACTGTACACATAAATACAATACCTGCTCTGCTAACCCCAACACTTGGCAGAACAAGGAAAACATCTACAATATTACCTGACAAAAGACTGGGGTTAAAAATGTTGATGATGCTTTCTTGTATTAATCAAAGCCTAGGAGAATCAACCTTTTTGTATGAAATTTAACATTCAAATTAAACCACCACAACTGACTTCAGGCACCATAAATAGTCAAAAGAGATGTGTTATGGTGAAATATTATCCCTTTGTGGTCAGATAAATGGACTAGGGAAATCCAAATTGTATTTATTTTGGAAGTTTTACCAATTAACACAGACTTTTCTGTACATTATCAAACAAAAAACATGCACAACGAGAAAATGGAATAGGAATGTTCACACAAATAAAGCATAAAGGCAGCAGAGAGGAGCATCAGTGATTATTGCCAAGTGAGAGAAGAGGTAGACACGGTTGCTTCTTTTGTCCACAGATCCTCATCCACGCACACACACTGAAACAGTAACACTCATCTACATGCTAACACACACACACACACACACACACACATACACACACACACACACACACACACACACACTGTACATCCTCGCTCACAAACAGACAAAGCCTCACACAGTGAGGAAACGCATGCGTGCATCTCTAGCGCCTGCGGGCACTTGGGGCTAGGCAGCAGGGAATGGGGGAGGGAGGGAGGGAAGGAGTGTGGGGAGATGGGGAGGAGAGGGGAGAGGAGTGTGTACTGTGCAGAGGCTCTCTAAGCTATAGAGGGTCAATCCCTCCACTCCACCATCACCACCACAGAGCTGGCCCAGGTTCAAGGCCTGTTTGCTGAGCACTGAGTTCATACACACACACACACGCACACACACGCACGTGCACACACACACACACACACACACACACACACACACACACAGACTGTTTTAGGCATACAACCACATGTACCCTCATGGACACACACATATACACACACACACACACACACATTAACACACATGTACAGGGTTCTGAAACTGTGCAACATGACAAAAATCTCAAATCCTATACAGGGCATTTAATATCCAGATAATAAAGTACATCACATTATAGTGCATTTGTTTTAAATTCAATTAATCAAATGTCACTTTTTTGCATCATTTTACATTTTCCAGTATTTTTTCTCCTGTTTAGAACTTTTATTACTAAATTTTCAATTAAATATGCAACAAAATATCAAATGTTTAACAATGTCTGTGTCTGGGGTTTGTTTTAAGCACCCCGCTGTACTTTTATGACTGTCATAGACTCTATTTGTACCGTTTAACATGATTTTTGCTGAGGTAGATTCTCTTTAATAGTATGGGCACCTGGTTTTGTGTTGGGTGGTCGGAGCTCTCCTCTTGTTCAATGATTTCATTATTGGTCACATACACTCTGCTCCATATTTTGTGTTGTCTTCATGCATATCTCCTGCCTGCATCCACGCTGTGTGGAAGAATGTAAAACATAGTCCAAATGATGAAAAATATGGCAATAAAGACTGTGATTTGTAACACAGTGAAATAAACAATTGCATATAATGCACAGCCTTACTAGGTTCAGACAATACACCATTTTTAGCCAAATACTTGAGTACATATGCACAACCTTTTTACCTCCAGTGTTAGACTGTACAAATGCACATGCTCAGTTACAAACATATGAATGCACACACACACAAATGGACACAGATGCACACATACTGGGTTCATGAAACACATATAAGGCCAAGACAGGCTACACAACAGTGCACATGACTAGGAACAGAAACCAGAAAGCATAAAAGACCACCGACATACATGCATGGATAAGCCAAGCAATGTCAACCATTAGGATGGAAATAGATATGCTATTATTGTAAATTTGGCCAATATGTAGACGGTCAGCAGATATAATTGGAGCAGCTTGAAAATGGCATGGATGCACACTGTCTGCGTTGGGCCTGATTTGGCTGAAGCAAAGGTCTATGTCTGGTTAAATGCACCACTGGACAAGACAGGCCACCCATTCGTATTTGCATGCAGGAACACACCCATATGCGCAAATGCACACACAGTGACAAAATGCCTAGTACGCTAGAGTGGCTTCAGTCCACCCTCCGCTCATTACTGCGTCTATAAAACAAAGATCGCTATCTATAAATATTTCAACTTGAGTAATCATGGTAAAGTGCTATAATACACGTCTAAAACTAGCACAAACCAAATTGGACTTCGAGAAAAAAAAATCAACAAGCAACAATGACTATATTTACAGTCAGAATAAACTGAACGACTTTAAAAGAGATTATCCAGTGAGATAGTATCTCTGAGTGCCTGAGATAATCCAGAAAATAAGATATGCATAATTCACTGTTACTAATCTTCTTTGCAAAATATAAAGCCTACTCCCAGCCTATAGTAAACAACTCAGATAGCAGCCCATCTTTTACTTCCAGACCATATCTGACTCACGGTGGGCCTTAAGGAGATTACTTTTCCAGGTTTGTTCTAGAGAACATTTACCTGCAATTTTTACAGGCTGCACTAATTACACTACCTGTACTTTCCACCAAATTAGTGCACTGCCTTCTCCAGGTTAATCCTTCTGTGTTGGGAAAACATTTTTCTCTTACTTGAAGTGCACACAGCTCATATTTTAAGACATCATGCTCAAAACTCAACACTTCAGCGGACCAGGCTTCATATTAAGATGCTGCAGACAGATGCCAAAGTTGAGCATTGCCTTTGATATCCAAAATTTGACTTTGGAGTAGCTTCAACCTAATCAGGCCTTGGAGGCTGGAGGTGATAAGTATCCAAGCCAATAACCGAAATGAGAGCTGAGGATCAGTGGTAAGACGTACACACGTGTTCTCTTGCATAGATACTGTACTTGTGCACACACACACATACACACACTGTCTCTTTAAGGTTATGAGTGAAACCCTTATGAAAAAAAAAAAACCTCCAAATGTCTATCTCTCCTCGGGATGTCATGTGGGGCTGTTAAGACGCGACACCTGTCACAATCACCAGACCTTCCTCATCCCCTCCGGGCCGCAGGAACCAGCCAAGGTCAAACTCTTTAAAGGAAAGGAAGGAGGAGAAGGGAAAAGAAGTGACTAACAACAGACAGTCACAAAGGATCAGATCTGTCAAGTTCAAGCTGTAAAACCTCGGTGGAGTCAGAGGGTGTTTATGAATGTTTGTATGTGTATGTGAGGATGCGTTACAACGTGGACTGTGTATGTACGGAAAGTGGCTTCTAACTTGTTTTTCACTGACATAATTAACTCAACTCTGAAGATTACTGTAAATAAAGACCCAAACAGCAACTGGTGACCAAAGTCATCTACTGATCTAAAATGTTTAATACCTGCTGATCCACTAACCCTATCTATACATGTAAATAATTGGTGTAAAATGCAGTTTGTCATCTTTTCAGGATGTTCAGAGGCTCCGTAGTGAATGTGGAAACATCATCATCTTCGACAACACTGATTATCAGTAAAACCAATGGAGTTTGATAAATGACAGTGGATGGAGACACTTTTTATGTTCAGCTATTAATATCTTTGCTGAAAAAGTCCCCTTTTTCAGTTTCCTCTCATTCTGATACAATAAGCCTAAACTTTAATTTGAGCTTTTATGAACATCTACATGATTAGTAAATTGAATATAGGAAAATACACAATTTTCACTGGAAAAATGCTACATACAGAGAATAATATTAGAATAAGTGGTGATAAATAATTTAAAAAATATTAAATATAGAGAAAAATTCATTTTAGAACTGCCACAAAAGTAACACTGGGTCTTTATGGGTTAATCCAGTAATGATTTCTACACATGCAACTAGATCTAAGTCAGGTGCTGCGGTCACAAAACCCCTGGGACAGAGGTAAGATGAGTAGTGTTAATTTTCATTTTTCTGTGCGCAGAAATGTTTTCTCACTCTTAAACAGTCTAATTTGATGCCTTCTGTTTCACATTATGGTACGGCAAAGGAACACGCCAGGACTCCTGAGGACTTGGCTTGATGGAGGAGAAATGAGAGGACGTTGAGGATGACGAGAGTAAGACAGAAAAAAAATCTTTTAAAGGCGGTGAAAACCTGGAGTCAATTTAGCCTCTTCCAGATGGAGATGTTTTGACAGCTGACAGGAGATGCTTCATATGAATCATCAAAAAGTCAAAAAGCTCTTCCTCATTGATGGATTAATAAGATATACATTTCTAAAATTTTTTGAGAGTACAATATTTTCTTTATCTAGATCCTGTAGTATATTGACCCTACAGTGCAGCTCTGCGAAGGCACTTCCTTATTTTGACTCGATTTCGGTTTTACACTTTCCTTCCCTCCCTCCTTTTCCTCTGACTGAAAACTCTGCCCAGGCCCAGTCATTGGTAGATAATGACATCCTCCTTCTGGATTAATTGTGAGGGACACATTAAGCAATGGGGCTGACACTCCCTGTAATTAAACTGTTCACACCAATGAGTTCATACCAGAACACTAACTCCTTTTTCTCTCAGTACTACTGGAACATTAGCCTTCGCTTAAAAAGATACAAAGTTCAGTATTTGAGTTTTTGTACAAGATCACTACGTAGACAGAGATAATAATAGATCTCCCTCAATATAGAAGACACCACAAGTCAGTGGAGATTGGTGGTAAGACAACTTGGTTAAAATCAATAACAGCAAAATAAATACAAAAAATAATGGTAATTTTGATGTAATTTAGTGATTTCTAAATAAGTCACAGCAAACTCTAGAGAAATAAAACTCCAGATTGTTAACTTGGGATCTTGTCACTGTGTTCTCAACATACATTTTAAAATATGTTGTTTTTAACATCATCTGTACCTTCAGAGAAAGCCATATCCCATCAGCAGGTAACAAATACTTGCGTAAAGAGACAAAAGAAAAAAGAACCTCCTGTGTGTCTCAAAACAAAGTTAAAACTGTTGGAGTGTGTATACCAAGCTCCTGAACAAAACATCTGCATGCAATACTTCTCAAAATATCTCATTTACTTAAAATTGAAGTCATCAGAGAAAGTAGATGCTTATGTGTTAAAGTATGTGTTAGACATATTTTCATTTTTTGGTTACAAAAGGTTAAAACCATCAAACAGGACTGTGATATTCAACAGTACTGTCATCACAACACAGGGAAGCATTTTGCATAAACTGAGTGTTCGTAGTATATTAGAAAACACTGACTTATTCTGCATGGATGTTTATACCGTGTGCACAGTACACCCATGCAATCGACTATGTGTGAAGCTAACTAAGTGTACATGCGTTTGAGCTTCATCTTTTTTTTTTTTTCTTGTCTTTTTTTAAGGTCTGTACACTGCTTTCACACATTACTGCCCAGCAAAGTCTGTGACCTTTTCAGGAACACAGGCATGTAGCCTTTGCAGTCATATCTCATATTGAGCTTCCTAATGCTGTGACTGTGGATGCTGTGCTTGCTGCTACATCGCTCCTGTCCTTGCCTGCCTGCCTGCTATTGCCTCAGGCTATTGGGGCCTTCAGCGCTGTCCACAAAAAAAAAAAAAAAGAGGGAGAGAGAGAGAGAGAGAGAGAGAGAGAGAGAGAGAGAGAGAGAGAGAGAGAGAGACAGAAAAAAACCCATCCGCTGTAATTGAAGAAGCCACTCTAATGTGACGTGCACAGGCACACAGAAAGCTTTGCATGCACACTTTCATGTGTGCCTGTATTCACACTATAGATACTGTATATACACTGTATGTATGTAAACAGGCGTGTATTCATGCACATACAGCAGAGTTTATGACTGCACGCAAGTATGTACATAACTGCACACACACTGACCGCACCTTTTAGTGAGGCTGGGAGTTGCAGCACTCTGGTGACCCCACACAACATAGACCACAGATGCCCTCTGACTCAGACGACCCCTCTTTTGCCACTAAAGCACTCAGCTTCTGCCCCCATCTCCTGGTGTTCCTGTGTTGCTGTTATGGGTTCCTGTCCTGGAGCTGAGGGTTCTATTGTTATGTGACAGCGGTTCCTGTGTATCTTGTCACGGCCTACTGCCCTCTATGTCTACCTTTCTTTCCAGAGCCTCTACTTATTTCTGTTGAGCTCAGCTTTGCTTCTCAGGTGACCTCATACTCACTTTACTGTACTATTTTCACAGCACGACTGATGGATTCTCCACTAGTTTCCAAGTGAGTGGTTGTTACTTAAAAAGTAGTTTCCCAGTGAATATCTAATCTTTTTAATTTGTACTGTATCTATATCTTTTTTTTTTCCTTTGACACTCCAAGTTTTGTAATAATCACCAAAATTCTTTAAGCTCACTGTGTTGTGAGTGTGAAAACCTATTGAGGGATTGACAAGGATTTGGTAGGATTTTTTAAGGTGGCACCATCATGTCACTGCTGCAGATGGAAAACACATCCCTGTCTTTCTATGATTAACAGCCACACTGAGGTTATCATTACCACTCCAGTCTACGCTGATTGACTCTCAACAGGTTTGCTCCCCACCATCCACACGGCTGTTGTAAAGCACCTTGGGTGTTCCCAAACTCACCCGCTGGTAACCCATTACCTAGACATACGGAGACAAACGGCGCAAAGGTACGCAAATGTTGATGCAATCAGGTTGCGAAAACATCTCCAGGGCCACCGCACAACCCCCCCTTTTCCTCTCTTCCCCCTTCCCTGTTTCTTTTAACTCTCTCTCTCTCCTTCAATTATCACAATGTCACCACCACCACTGGGAAAGTTTCCTTTTGGTGACTTAACAGCAAAGGAGCTTTGCAGCAGGGTGCTCTACTCTGTCATTGTCAATGCTGTGGCTCTGACAAAACAGTTTGCATACCTGCTTAAGTATTACAGAAATTAACACCTCCCTTCCAGGTACAGTAATCAAGGGGGTGACGGGAGACAATTAATTAGGTCCATCTGCATCACTGCCTTTACATAATTAATGGGGCTCATTACTGAAATACTAGTATGAGCATGCTAGCACTCTCACTAGCTCAGAGCAGGATCGCATTGAAAGCGCTAGGCACACAAAGGTTTTTATTTGTTTGTGATATTTTGTACAAATTTTCCTCTTCTTGTGTCATTTACAGTGCCAGCTGCTCTAGTTTGTCAGTACATGTCAACTTTAAATCAGCGTTTTGCACTGGGGTTCTTAGCGTCCATGCTAAACTATACTGAAACCACCTGAAATGAACATCTTTCTGCATATTTTTAACCTTACACTGACATGACCCACATGTCTTTGTCTCAGTACTGTTATTACTCAGCTATTTAGCAGAAAAAAAAAGCTTGTCATTGAGGAATAATAGGTCTTACTTGTTAAGCTAGCATTTAAAAAAGAATCCAAACAATTTCTGTATGTATGAAACAACAGCAAGCATGACAGATATGATGACTGTGTAAATGCAAAGAGGGACAAAGTCTTAAATAATTCCAATTATGAAAATTGGTATAATTGATGGGTGAACTACCACCCACTTTCTCAGCTGTTATCCACAACACTTGAGGGTAATGGCCTCTGACGGAAACTCATTCTTTTTCCTTCCTTCCTGAGATCAAATTAAAGAGCACACAGGTAGATAGGTCCTTGGCTCATTCACCCATTTTGCTTAGCCAGTAAGCTGCACTGCTGACATCTTAACCCCAGAGTAATATTTAAACCTTGAAGCAACTCAAATAATCATATGGCATGGAGAAATCTATAATATAAAGTTAATTGGTGAGAAAGTAAAAAATAGATTATGTTTTATGACCGCCTTGTGAAAATTACAAGTTTGATAATAATAGGCCATTTGCAGGTTGGTTATTGAATGTGGATTCTTTTTTTATTGTTTGAGTGCTGCAGGGAGATTGAGTGTCAGTCTTAGGTTTTTCTGAGTTACAAGTTACAGCACAGCACATTTAGAAACTTTTAGTCTAATTGATTACAAGTATCTTTCATTTCGTTTCACCTGATTTGCCCTTTAGAATTCCTTGGTATAAACAGCAATAAGAGATGATTCACAGGTGTAGATGTGTGTGGGGAAGAATTGCAGAGCTTGTTTCTAGTAGTTATTTGAAACTCTGAGGTACCACATGTAATGCACATTACCTCAGCGCAAATTAAATGACTACCAGACATCTAACTTGTGCTTATTGGAGCTTTTTGGACACATCTAAGCACATTATAAGCCACCTACCCAACATCCCCATCGGGTGTATTTGTTACAGCCTCCCCAGATTTACCTTTAAAGAATTCCACTTATGATTTCCTAAATGATATTGCATTTTCAGTTGCACTATGTACCGACTGACATACAACAAATAAGGGTACAACAAAAGTTATTACCTGTATGCCCCATGTCTGAGATGTTGATCCTTTTAAGAGTATACTGCTCAATAACTTACTAAAATTGGCTCAATATTAGACCGCTGCTGTTCCTGAGAATGCCTTGTTTTCTTTCTCCTCATCCCTCCTTTCTCTCACTCAGCTAATGAAGGCCTCGTGGCCCACTGTTATTAAAATTACGCCCTTGCCTCTGATATTAATTGGGTCCGTAATAAGGAATGCGTCAGATTCATTATTTAATTGCAAGGGCACATTTGGAATACAGTTTCTGAAATGTATTTTTAATGAAAAACACTACATCCTGACCTAATCATATCAACCTTATTCTATCCAATTAAGGATGCAAAAAATCATTAGAGTTGCAAAATATTAGTTTCAGCTCTGTCGGGCTGCTCCTTTGCTCGCCTTCATGAATATATTTTTTCCTGTCTATGATAAATACTTAATGAGGGAAAAATGACAAAAATTTGCATGTAGGCAAATTAGTCTAATAGGGATATGTCTTTGCTGAGTTTGGAAAGTGACCCTTTTCACAGGAGAAATTGTTACAATAATTATGAAATAATGGCAAAGCCCATCTTATTTTGATGAAAAATGGCCTGCTTGAATAATGTAAAAATCATAAAATGCAATAACCCTAAATTTTCATCATGCCGGGGAAAGTGTTAACGTGTTAGCATTTCATCAGTTTAATAACACCAAATTAGGAACAATATGAAGTATGCTGTAATTGTTGCTGTGGTGGGAGATATGCGGTAATGCAAGGATGATTTAGCCGTACCACCACAGCAAGAGGCCATCAGCGGCTAAATGAAGCATTTTCTTAATCACAAACTTTAGGGGTGTAATTTCTTTCAAAGTCTCCAAACATTGGGAGGTTCAATTTTCTTCCAATAAACAGGTCCATCACCATGCCATTAACGGTCGTGCAGCACCTCTCCGATCAGGGGCTGCAGTTCATTAAAGCTTACAAGACAGGTGTTAAAAAAGGGCCTTTAATTTGTAATTCAAAACAGAGCAAAAGCCATGATTTAAACTTTAATGTTAGATTTTACAACCGTAATCGAGTAAAATAGGTATGCTTTCTTTGAATGGTGTCATTTTGTCTTTCATAACATTTAGTTCTTCTTGACCTCAGATTATTTAGGTTGCACACAGGACACAAACATATTTCACACATTTCAATTCAAGATTTCTATGTGTAATAATATACAATAAAGCTTGTGACACAGTGGAATATGAACTAACAGCAGATGAAGTGCAATCATTTTCTCATTACAGTGATGATACAATATTCTATCTTGTATGTTTTGATATTTGCACAGACTCCACAGGATATATTGTTGATTTATTATTTGTATCTGGATAAAAGAGTCATAAATTGGCTCCACGATCACATTAAAATTTGTGGATTCTTTCAATTATTATAAACTACTTTGAGCATTTTTTTTAAAAAATATGTGTCTTTATTTCTTTGTAAAAACACAATCCAACATGATTTCTTGAAAACCAGCTGATCTTCTACCAAGGAAGTGAATCTTACAAGGCAGGTGTTAAAAAAGGGCCTTTAATTTGTAATTTAACAGAGGAAATGCCATGATTTAAATTTTAATGTTAGATTTTACAACCATTACGAGTAAAATAGATATGCCCTCTTTGAATAGTGTCATTTTGTCTTTCATAACATTTAGTTCTTCTTGACCTCAGATTATATAGGTTAAACACAGAACACAAATATATTTCAAGCATTTCAATTCAAGATTTCTATGTAATAATATACAATAAAGCTTGTGACAGAGTAGAATATGAACTAACAGCAGATGAAGCGCAATCATTTTCTCATTACAGTGATGATACAATATTCTATCTTGTATGTTTTGATATTTGCACAAATTCCACAGCATATATTGTTCATGTGTTATTTGTATCTGGATAACAGAGTCATAAATTGACTCCACAATCACATTAAAATTTGTGGATTCTTTCAATTATTATAAACTACTTTGAGCATTTAAAAAAAAAAAAAAAAGTCTTTATTTCTATGTAAAACATAATCCAACATAATTTGTTGAAAACCAGCTGATCTTCTACCAGGGAAGTGAATCTACTGGAGTCTCTGGTTTCATTTTTATCCCACTATAGCCATATGAACTTGTGCAGGCAAAGAGCAGGGAAGTTAATGAACATGGAGAACATCGAGCGATGTGTGCCACTAACAAATTGTACAGACTAAATTAAAGGGGCTGCAGTTTGATCGCTGCGTTCCATTTCCCTTATCTCAACAAGTCACATTTTCAATCATTATGCAGAGACTTTAGAACGGGTGTAGGCTGGGTACTAATGCACTGCCCCTCCCTGTGTCATCGCCATCGACCTACGCCTGGCTGTCAAACATGCGACAGCCTCTCCCCAGCGACAGTAATTTCATAGGGGCATACATTTATGCAAACTGGAATCCTGCACTCCCTGACACCAAGTTGTCCATACACTGGAAACGAAGGCCCGGTATAGCATCAGAACGTGCATGTGAGTATGCGTGTTGATTGAGCAGTCTTTCTTTAATGAAATATCTTCGGAAATTGGTTTCCACAGACTAATCAGGCACCCCACTAGCTGAGTTTCTGTTTTGGTAATTATCTTGTACTAATTAGAATGAAAGTAAAGACCTCTGAGATGAATTCTCAGCTTTGTCAAATGTAACTAAAGAAATTTAATGATATAAAATGAATGTGTTTTATGCATCCTTTTGGACTTAATATCATTGTTAATATGATCAAATTGAATGTTGTAATGACGAACAGTTGTTACTATGATGGTTGCCATTAAATGTACCTCATAGTACCACAGTCGTCTTCCTCAAGCAGGCCTTACACTATTTCAGACATCCCATGGGCTTACAGACAACAACTTTGCTTTACACAGATATATCTAACAAATGAGTATGAGTGACCTTTTGGCTCACTCTCACATTAAGAAAACAGCCATTAGCCCAATTAAACAGAAAAAAGGAGAACACTATTGTCTGGAGAGATATCAGGAGTGGAGTGGAGAGTCACTTACCTTTCGCCTCTCTCCGTTGAAGCCCCTCCACTGCTCTGCCTTCTTGACAATGTAGCTCAGTTCCTGATTGGACAGCTCCATGTCTTGAGGCACAAAGTAAGTCCCCTCACTGGCTGTGAGTCGCTGAAAGATGTCCAACATGCGCCCATCATTGTGGAATCTGAGGGGCATGATGTAAGAGAAGAAGTGATAAGACACTTCTGAGGTGATAACAGCAAATAGAAGTAGCACTGTGGTACTTATGTGTCAAACAGCATGGTGTCCTTGTTTTGGTTGACTTGGATCACAGATTGCATCCATATGGTAAAGAATTATGCAACTGTTATTGATTTTACAAAATGTATTTGCAGTATAACACTCTATAAAAGTCGAACAAATCAATTCCAATACAAAGAAAGAGCAAACGGAATCAAACAAATTGGCATGTGAGTGGGAAGCACTTTGTTAACACAAGCTGACTGTAGCTATGTCTGTGTTTGGCTTGTGTCTGCGTGGTTGTACATCTGTTAATGTGTGGGAGTCAGATCCTGGGATATTCAGTTTTAATGCTGAGCTTCAAAGATGGCAGACACAATGGACGTGCTGGTTGCAGATGTGTCTGCAGAGACTGGTCTGAGTCACAAGA
Organism: Sphaeramia orbicularis; assembly: GCF_902148855.1. Taxonomy (NCBI): domain Eukaryota; kingdom Metazoa; phylum Chordata; class Actinopteri; order Kurtiformes; family Apogonidae; genus Sphaeramia; species Sphaeramia orbicularis. The sequence goes on along the minus strand of NC_043976.1, from coordinate 24,891,441 downwards.
AAACATTCTGCACAGCAGAAGGCATATTGATTCATACCTCCAGATGAGCACACATCACCAAAGTGTTATTTTTCTTTTGCCATACAAGGGTGCATGCAGCCAGCCCCCAAAAAGAATCACCATGTCTGTAAACAAATGCCTTGGCTGACCATCAAAAACCGCAGACCTTGTGCCCTTCCACAGAGATTCTAGCCTGTCAGAGGGTAATCAACTCTCAAATAAAACCAACATCAAGGAGACAGGGATTTATACAAGAAGCGGGTATGGAGCTTTGAACTCAGCATCATTCCCTATCGCTCTTGGGAGAGAGATGTTTGTAGAATCTTGACCTCAGACACAGGAATAGCATGCATTCATTTTCATCCTACACTTGAAATGCGCTTCTCATTCATTTATGCTGTCTCTCTCTTGGATGATTTCACCATCTTTGCATCTCTGTGCTTTAAAAGAAGCTCATTTCCTTATCGTTGGAAGTACCCTGAATGTAAGAATCTGGGGTGTGACCTAGATGATAAAGCTCTCATCTGTATCTCTTAAGTATAGGATTTTCTCACCTTATGGAATGCATTTTAACTAAATATTCATGCAATAATGACAATGGATGATATGTAGGGAGGCAGAGTATTCTGTGGGGCATCAGATAAACATAAACCTTTAGTAATTTAACATAATTTCCTAAATGTTTGCATGTTATTTTGATTTATTGTGAAGGAGAAACCTGCTGTATTCAACTTCTAATCTTATACAACAGATGTGCGTTGACAAATGGAACAGCCAATCACTGACAGTTTCCTGAAAAAGGTGATCAATATATGACTGGACAATGGAGCATGACCTTCTGACCTTTTATATTCTATAAAAAAACTATTATAAACATGTAAACTTGTGTAGTAAATAACCACCCACAGACACCCACGTACTGCCCAAATATGCCCAAAACAATAACGATTACACATATATGCATATACTAGTACATTCATTTTTCCTGAAGTATATAATGATTTTAATGTAACAGTGTCACAATCAAAGTTACATCACTGTGTCTGTAAAATTTCACAGAGGACAGAGGTGTAAAACACATCACTGATATGTATTTTTGAAGCCAGTGAATAAAGGCTGACTAAAATGTAATTAAAAAAGGATAACAGTCCATTCTATCTATACATATAGCCCCAGGCATTTTTTTAGAAATAGGTCACGCTCTGTGTCAGAGCCCCTTCCTTGCAGCCAATAGGAAACTGTAACCCATAAAATTATCAGCCTTGCTTCAGCCTCATGGCCTACATTCAATACAAACCCGTGTGGCGGTTGAGTGGCAGAAGTCATTATTCCCGGCTGCTGTTTTAATATTGTCCATTTAGCTGAAGCCCGATAAGCGTCCCGCTTACTGAAATTAGATGGCACCCTCTCCTCGGCCGCCAATCTCAAACTGATTAATTCAATAAGGGTTTTCTTACATTTTGAGCCGTTAATGGAATTTGGTTTTATATGAGGGTGGGAGAACACACCTTGAATGAATACTGAGTTACATTATTCAGTAATTTATCACCCGCCCTTCTGCATTTTTACTTTCATTCTGCAAAAAAATGATGTCCTATTAAATTAAAAGTAGTAGTCTTCTTCAGAATCAGTACTTCTGCAGTGAATGCTTAAGCCTCCTTACATTTCGAACAGTGGCAGTAAAATTTTGCAGTTACACTTGTGTTTTGTTTTCCCTGTTCCCATGTTGGTGCCCATCTTTGAGGAAGCTTTTAACAGCTCCATTGAGGCTATAGATAAAGGCTCACCATTGAAAGAACTGCTAAACTGAGGTGGTAAATCACAATACAGACCAAGCAACAAAATTCTTCAGCATGGCTGACCTCAATCTGCAAGACACGAGTGGAACACACAGTGCATTAAGATAGAGTATGTGTGTTCACCACCATGTATACGCAGTCCATTTCAATATGTATGAAACCTGCAGTGATACCAACCATGCAAAACATTCAGCCTAATCGGATAATGTAAGGGGGTTACACGTTCACGCTGAATCAAAACACATCTAACTTTTGAATTAGAAACGCTTTCAATTTTCCAACCAATTGCTGAGTATGGTATGTTCAAAAAGACGACTGTGTGTACTTCTGCTTTCGTCTCTGACAACTCATTGTGTGTGCATGTGTGTGAGAGAGACATCGCTGGTGTGTAGTTGTGTGAGGTTGATGCATAAGTGCATAAGTAATTCCTTGCGACTATAAAATCAAAATGGATTAAATCAACATTTGTTTTCATTTTCAGTTGTTTTGTGCTTTTCTGGACACAGGAAGGAAAGAAATTGCGGATAGAGTTGAACGCACGATGCTGCAGGGGTGGAAGGTTTAGAGTTATTTCTGAACGGGTGTTTGACAACTGGAGGCCGGTGAAGGCCAAAGTGGTTAAGAAAGGGTCTTGGTTTTCTATGAGTTGACTGATCCTACAGACTGCATCAGTTTAATAATCCCCAAATGATAATTCCCTGCTTATACAGTCTGAATTTCCCTTCTGTGCATTGACAGGATTGCGATCACCACCAGAAAGGACAGAAATAAAGCAAAAAGGGATGAAAAAACAATAAAACACAAGAACAGACCTGATAAAAAACCATAACACATTCTATTTGTGTGTGCATTTATGATACTCCTTGTTTTTGTTTTTGTTATTTTTACTTTTGTGATGTTTTTAGTGCCGAATCACATTTCTTTTTGTCAAATACAGAATCACACAGACAAGGTCATTTTGGGTTTTGCTACACAAAGTACCAGGTTAAATAATAAAATCCCTGCTTAAATAAAACGACATTTAAGTATCTTTAAGTATTCTGAACACTGCAAATATGTATTCAGCAGAAAAAAAACACACGCAGTTATGTTTTTTCACACTTCAGTTCGACTTGATAAAAATTCAACAGAAGTATGTGTCTTACCTGAGCAGGTAAATGGACAGGATGGTGATGGAGAGAAGGGTAAGGACTGCATAAAGGAACAGAGTGATGATTACCCCCGCTGCACCTGATTGGTCCGCCCGGTAGAAGTGCCAGTAGAGCTTGGCAGCATCACCCACTGGTGTTTCTGGGCTGTAGGTGAGACGCTGTGGAACCCAAAAATGAAACAGGAGGACGTTATACACACAGATCTCCACAAAATAAGTGTTCAGCTCAGATGTATCAATGTAAAATGTATTCAGTTTCACTGTTCAGTTGGTTTTATTCTGACGATGTCGTCTGCAAGTTTAGATTCATTCTTACTTTCACCAAGGAGACTTTGTTTTATTGCATCTGTTTGTTGTTTTATTTATATGTGTGGAACGACTGCATTGATTTTCATGAAATTTGGTACACACTGCAAAAATCAAAATCTTACCAAATGTATTTTTCTCATTTCTAGTCAAAATATCTCATCAAACTTAAAATAACACATAATCACCTAAAGAGTAACTTGTAAGTGGGATATAAGGACTTATTTTTAGACAATAGATCTTGAAAATCTTATTTCAAGAAATTTTACCAAGATAATTTTCACTTGGTCCATTGGCAGATTTTTTTGCTTGAATTAAGCAAAAAAAATATTGAATTAAGCAAAAAAATCTAATCTATCCAATGGAACGAGTGAAAATTATCTTGGTAAAATTTCTTGAAATAAGATTTTCAAGATCTATTGTCAAAAAATAAGTTCTTATATCTAACTTACAAGTTACTCTTTAGGTGATTATGTCTTATTTTAAGTGTGAGGAGATATTTTGACGAGAAATGAGAAAAATATACTTGGTAAGATTTTGATTTTTGCAGTGCAAGAGTTGAGTCTTTTTATCTTATTTTTATATCACAACATAGAGCATTTGCTTGATGACTGTGGGGCCATGGTTCATGTATGCATTCTATTGATAACTGTAACTTTTAATACAAAAGGTTACATGATGATATATGATCATGGAAGTATGATTTTTTTAATTACACTGTTGCCTGTGAAGCTGGAATCATTTTTTAGACACATTTCTCTTTTTATTCCTATTTATACCAATCAGTAATGATCTTTGACCAGATATGATCACATACGGAGTTCCAGTCACACTTTATCAAGAGTAAATCACATTGTCTTTTATTCCAACTTTATGGGCAACATTGTTTTTGTCAAAGTTAAAAGTCTGTTCAGTCAGAAGCAACAACCCAGTTTAAAGTATCAATATATGAGTATTTGATTAAGATACTGTATCTTCTGGAGTGTGAACAGTTGAAATCATTTCAGTCTCCTGCACTGACAAAATTCAACCCACTGCCAAAAAAGACACCCATCTAACCTTGCACATTTTCTTTCTCACCCTCTCCCCTCCCCCTTTTTTTTGTAATCTAAAGTCACTTTGCCAAGATAAAGTGAACTCCTATTTAAAGTGCACAAGTGTCCAAGTTATTTTTAAGTGACTTACCCCGAGGACGGCGTCCACTGCAAAGACTGCCAGGGGGTCGAGGACTGTCCACACTCCCTGAGCCATGATAAACTTTGACGTGAAGGAAGGGAGTGAGCCAAATATCTGTTGACAGCCCCATCTGATCAGAACCAGCAGGAACGTTACTGCGTTCAAGGTCAGGGGACCCACCACCACCATAGCCAGCTCCTCGCGGGTGTGGAGCAAAGAACTCTGGTATATGAGGTCCACCGTGTGTGCATGGAACTGGAATCTGGTGGGAGAGGAAGGGGAGACTGGTGATGTGCATGTGTCAATATGCGTTTATGTGTCTATAGTCAGCAGCAAAAGAATAAGTGGTTCTAGCAATTTACTTTCTAATTAGTTGAACGAGTTAACGTAATATTGCTGATATAACTCTTTTGAGCAGCCCCAAACTATTGATAGATAACAAATCAGGCATGATGATCTGTAAATATATTAAATCAATAACAAAAGTTCAGAAATCAAAGTGACAGGTGCTAAAACTAGCACCATTAACACCTACGCAGCTACATATCTTAAGTTTTTAAAGCCTCCCTATCACAAGTTCAGTTCTCCATTTACAGCAAGCCTCATGAGTTTCTTAATCTTCCCATCAGTCAAGAGGAGGTAAAGCCAGTGGTGGGAGTGGGGGAGGCCCAGTTTTTGCTCATTAATTCCCATCTGATTTGCTCTGAAGGTCCAGCATCTCATAGATTCCGTCCATTAAGCTGACAGAAGAGGCTCATTTGGTGTTTTGTCTGAAGAAATTTTCACAAAAAAACAAAACAAAAGATTATCTATGTGAATTACCTGTACATTAAACTACTAAGCAGTTAACCCTCAAGAACTGACACCATCTGTGGCTAAAATGTCATAAAATGTCAGGTGATGTGCAGTTTCACAGCTACTGCTACATAGATCTTATCTGGACATAAAGACATTCTATAGGGAATGTGTGTAGGTCCTGAGTTTGTGCAGAAATAAGTCATCATCATTTGTCAGTTTGAGTCAATAAATGGCTGTAACCTGCTTAGGAGACATTAAATTTAGACAAACATCTCCTGTATGTTCAAACATAGTACCTACAGGTAACATATATTAAAATAAACAGTATTTTTTCTCATAAATTCATTCATTCTCAGACAAAGCAAATGTAAAATTACAGCTTAAAATGAACCAGATGTAACTGAGGTTCTCATAAATCTGACTGACACTGCAAAAATAATAATAATAATAATAATAATACAGAAAAACTAAATGATCTAGTAAAGGTAAAGTAGCACAAAATTGGTTCTAGGTCTCTGAGGGTGAAAGAGTTCAAAGATAAGTATATATTCTAGGTTCAGATTAGGTTAAAGTCTTGAAGTCATCATTGGCCATCAACTAGAACTGATGTGTCAATGTGAGTAAAAGAAAGAAAAATTAAGGAACAAGTGAGTGTTAAAATACCACAAGCCTGCTGGGTGCAGGGACTGTGATGCTCTTGGGCCCACTTTACTGTCCGCTGGGTGAGTTATGGTCAAGGAGAAGGTAGAAAAAGACAGAGAAACAAAAGAATATAAAGGCTGAGATAGAAAAAGGAGAGGAGGGAGCCTTGTCACCTACCAGCCATTCTAACTGTCAGTCTTGGTCTCTCGCTCGCCCTCTCTCACTGGGCAGCACCAGCTCTGGCCAGTGCATGGAGAGAGAAATGCTCGGAGGGAAAGCAGCACATTCGGACATGTGGAAGTTGTCATCTGACGCTGACCCCCTCTGTTTTTGCATTTTTGTTTTTTCACCTCCTATCAGCCTCGCCGGACCATCCTTTTTTTCATTCAACCACTTTTTTTTTTCTTTTTTTACCCCCCCCCCCCCCCTCCTCTATCACTTTCCATGATTTAACGTGTGATGTTTGCACCCCCGTGTTATAATCATAAAAAGCTGCTTGTATGCATGTTTGCAGCCAGCTCTTTTTATTGTAATGAATTAAATCAGCACCATATGCCATGGAGATGTGATTTAACAGTTCTGTGGTGTCTTATTGCTGTTTATCAATGCTGTGTACCAAATAATAACAATAAATTCCTTCCAAGTAATGTAGCCTTTTGGGACTTAAAGCAGTGTGGTGAAATCAACAAACTCCCCCAGCAATGGTCTGCTAATATTGAGAGAGTCTTGTTAAAATGTTAATGGGGGATTCCAAACAGATGATTTGGGTGTGTACATTATCCAATGTGCATGTGCAAGCACACACTAAAAACACCCCACACACTCCTATTCTATTCACTCCTCTTCTCCCTACCCCACTCTTTTTCCCATTTCATTACAGACGTGTTTTGTATGTACACATGAGCTTGTATGTACGCATGTCTTCACGTCGAACTTGTGTAGGTACATCTGGAATTTAGCTATGTGCCTCAGCAATCTATGTCAGCATCAATGCATGAACTAAAAAAGTGTCTATGTAGTTCTCTCTGCATGTGTATCCATACACTCCCCCCATCCGAATGTGTGTGTGTGTGTGTGTGTGTGTGTGCATGTGTGTGTGCATGTGTGTGTGCAGGGTGATATCAAAGGAAGCAAACTCACTTGTTGACAGGAACTGCTATGGCCTGGAGGTAGAGCCACTGGCTGCAGTAATGCAGGTAGAGCCTCACAAACCACATCAAAGCCAGAAGCAGCATAATGAGGCCGAGCTGCCGAACGGAGCCACGCCAGCTACTATGCTGTTGTTGTTGCCACAGCAACGGCAGGCCCAGCTCGGAGGGCAGCATGCGAAGAGCCAGGCGGGTTCGGCCGGACAGACGTGAGGAGATGGGACCAGGTCTTCTCGGTGCTGATCTGTTTTTAGACATCAGGAGATCGACATGCACTTTTTATTTCACTCATCTAAAACCAATATTAACTGTAAGTGTGTCGTCCTCCAACTTCAAATGTCCTGGATCAAATTCTTTTGCATTTTTCCATACGTTATCAGTCATTTGAACTCACAGGGTGATTATATACACTATTACCCATAAAGTTCAAATAATTTAGTTTTCTGACACATTCCTCTTTTTATTCCTATTTATACACTTCAGTCATGACCTATGACCAGGTACAATGATTACATACTGAGTTACTAAGTTACTAAGTTAAAGTGTCCCAGTTACACTTCATCTATCAAGAAAAAAATCCCATAGTCACAATCATTTCATGAGTAAAGGTAAAATTATTTTATTTCAGCTTTAGGGGTATCAGTGAGGCTGCACATAATGTGACAGCTTAAGTAAAGAAAGGTTATTTAAGGGCTTTAGGAGGACATCTGAATATATGTTGTACTTAATTTTTGCAGACCTCAGCAGTTATAACACACATGTAAAGGTGACTTAACACAGCCTGACTTTTTTCATACTCTTTTCTTCAAATATACGGTATTCAAATGGGTCCGCACTATGATTAGTCAAATACAGTACATTTTATCGCTATGGAAATTTATTAAAACTAATACTTATTATATTCACACACTCACAAATGCTTCTATATCTCAGTCACTCATTGACATAATGCATTCCCTAGCCCTTAAAGTACTTGTACCCCTAACCTTAAAACCAAATCTTAACCCTCAAACAGCAGGTTCTACCCCTTAGGATCTAATTTTTTTTTTTGTCCCATTGGTGACCTAAGTCCCCATGGGTCAGTGTGAATTCAGATTTAAGTCCCCACCAGGATAGAAGAACAAGGCTCTCTCTCACACACACACACACACACACACTCACAAACAGATAGAAATCCCTTCCAGCAGTGCTCAGCTTCCCTCAGCACCTCTGCCTCCTCTGTGCCGCCCTTTGTCAGGCCTGCTCAGCTATTCCCTTTCATATAGAGGGCACAGATGGAGCAGTGGAGATGAGAGCAGATAGGAAGAGGGGAAAAGAGAGAAAAGGAAAGGAACGTAGGTGAGACAAATCCAAAATTTGTTAGAACAGGCTGAAAATGAACTTCATACATAACACATTCAAATGGCATACAGGGTGTGTGCAAAAGGAATACAATGCAAATTAGCCTGCACAGTAATAAAATACACTCATGCATCTATTATTGTTTTCTCGTGTCAAGTAAAGTAGACGGATGACCCCTATTGTGTAGCTGGCAGTAATTAGACCGACGCTAAAGTCAGTGGATACAGTGGAGCTGCAGTTAGCATCACAGAGTGTGGCTTAAGGCCTTTGCCTGTGGACGTCCCTGTGTCTCACCACTGTGTCCCAGAGCACAGTTGGAATTCACTTTGTAGTGTGTACCAAGGGAAAATGATAACATTGCCTAAAGACGAGAAATGAGTAAAAAAAAAATCAATTGTATTACTTTCCGTCCTCTCTCCAAATAATTAGGCTAGACTTGCATCAAAATGCAGAGCTGTATCTTCTTCCCTGCTTCTGTTGCTGTTGAATTATAAACACATGACCAGTTACATTTATAATGAAAGGGATCAACATTTGCTTTTCCGGTGAGGTGGGTGGGTGCACTCTCTGAAGTGTTAAATTATTTGAAGTTGTCTAGTTTTGTTTTTTTTTTAGAGGATGCACACACAAACAGTGTAAGGATAGAAAACAGTACATATGGGAGAACTTTGGATACATTCAGAAAGTGTTCAGGCAACAGTTTAGGCTGATAAATATGGCTGAAATAATATCAGACAGAGGGGATAAACATCAGTTAAAAAAAAAAAAGGCCAGTCACAGGTCAGCATGTGTTCAGCATGTACAGGTACCGTACATATTGCATATTTCCTCTATTAGACCAACAAATTTATATTTTCAGGTCAAAAGAAACTAAATAGAGAGAATTATACTGCTTTTTTTTTTTTATTGCAGTGTATTTTTAACTAATTTCTGCACAGAATAGAGGAGTCATTTTGCATTTTAGATACAGTACTGCGCAAATGTCTTAGGCCACATTTAGATCTGTTGTTTTTGCAGGGTTGAAATGAGCATACATATTTATTTCTCACTGTGTTTTCTTTAGATACAACAAATAAAGGAAAGATGTGCACAGCATTAAAAGAATAACAATAAAACTGAACTAAATGAGTTCTAAAGGTTAAAGTCACTATTTTTGTGCGACCGACCCCTGACCCCATGATGAGAGGCAGCACAAACAGACACATCTGACATATGTTGATTAAAACCTGGTATAAGGAATCGGACAATTAATGCAATGAATCTCATATTGTCTGAACAAAAGGATTAAAGACATGTTAAATGTCAAGGGAGGTCACACTAAATACTACCAATGTGGTTTATAAAAGCTGTTTTTACTGTTGTTCACATACAGTCGTGGAAAAAATTATTAGACCACCCTTGTTTTCTTCAATTTCTCGTTCATTTTAATGCCTGGTACAACTAAAAGTACATTTGTTTGGACAAATATAATAATAACAACAAAAATAGCTCATAAGAGTTTAATTTCAGAGCTGATATCTAGACATTTTCCATGGTTTTCTTGATAATAACCAAAATCACTTCAGTTCTTACATCAACATCTATGGCATTGTACTGCCAAAAACAGTGCTTTTAGGCATTCCATGTTTTCTTTTCTGTCTGTTTTAGTCACATGATACACACAGGAGTTAGTATTTGATTGCATAACTATTATTTTTGCTGACTTTTGATGGTCTAATAATTTTTTCCATGACTGTATATCTAGCTTGAATTTTAATACACAGACTGTGCTCATTATACAAACCTAATGTTGGCCTAAGAGTTTTTCAGAGCACTGTATAATAAATATATGATGTCGATGTTATCAATAAGAAGTTTTGCTGTGCCTGCATGATGCTCAAAATGGTTCGGTTTCAGTGTCAAGTGTCTGTTGATACAGAATTAGACAAACAAAAAGAGGATAATGCACAAGAAAATGTGTTTCTCTGCTTTGCTATTATAATTTTGACAATGCCCTTCCATTCAGTTCTAAGCTTTATCACGACTTGCTTCACTGCGTAGAATAAAACTGCAATCCGCGTGTCTGCAAAAGTGGAATTACGGAGTAGACAAAAAAGCAGTGTGTCACGGACACAGGCAAGATGCTACCCTGTCAAGTGGTATTAAAGGAAAACAGCAAATACAACCTGACGCCCATCTTTCATATAATGAAGATATTGATGATGCATGAAAGAGGAGTATTTTTAGATGCCTTCACGTGGCGGCCTCTTCCAAAGGAATCTGGTAACATGATGTGAAATCTGTTATCACCACTGAATTGATTTCATTATGGCACCTCCAATTACAAAAGTACAATACAGAAAAAGAGGAAAAGGCAGGGGGGGTGGAGGTGTGGGCTTTTCATCATGCAGGAAAGAAGGATGTTTCATTCCAATATCACAGCTTGTCCCTTGAACGAGTGATAGCATGTGGCGTTGCAACGCGCGGATGAAACTAACCATTTCAACAGGCATGCATTGGCACAAAACACAACATTTTAATTGTACTTTATATGTTTTTGTGAAATCTGGGCCAGAAGCTGTTGCCTCATTTTTTTTTTTTTCACTTTGAATATGTTTGTTGTTCATTCCACTGTCATCAAAGCGCATTGTAAAAGGGCCCATCATACTCTTTAAACCATGCCAAAGTGTGCCAAGGCCTGTAAATCAGATTTAACTAGCATATATCTGTCAAGTGTTGGAGCAGGACCCATCTCCTGGACTGGTTTTCCAAGGCTGAGTCCCTTAACAGTGCACGGCATGACAACAAATGTGAGATGTAGTCTTAAAAATAGCACTAAATGAATGGCAAGTGCAGACAAGTATTAAACCTTTAAGACGGCATGGGTAATGAGAGATGGAGGGGTGAGGAAGTAGGGGGATACAGTGGGGTGTTACATTTTAAATAGCAGATTTATAGTGAGAATACTCCGGGGCTGAGGACAGTAAAGGTAACCCTCTGAATCTCTCTGAATAGCCCCGGTGGCTTAAACCCCCCAGTCTAAGGCCACTTAAAGCATTGGACTTATCCTTTTCTTTTGAGGATTAAGTTATTTTCTGTCACTTTCTTATTTGGGCCACCGGCATTGTTATAATTGCAGCAAAGCCACACATTTTACCCTGCATACTAAAAGAATGGTTTGCTGTGGGGTAAATAAAGAATCAAAGATACAGTGTGAAAATAGATTTTAAAGATTGACAGATAACGTGATTGTTTTCTTAGTCGCCCAGTTGCACTAGTGCTGTGGTGATTATGGAACTGTGATTATCTGAGGTGTCAAGAGATAAGACTAGAGATACCGCATCTTTGTTTACATTTCATCTGATAATGCATTTGTTTTCGGTTGTGAAAGTATGTTTTGAAATTAGGTGGCAAAAAAGTGAAACCGATTTTGCCAACATCTGTCTGCACAGAGGTGGCTGTGGTAAGATAAAATGTTCATTGTTTTAAAAAAAAATGATGAGAATGATAATAATAGTAAGAAGAATAATTGCTGGATAGTGATGAATCTGTAATGCAAAACCAAAACAAATATATCAGGCAAGTATATTCCATGTGAAAAAACTCCAAAAATGTTCATGCAAGCATCTTATTTGTGCAGATATGATCAAAAAACATATTTAAAGAAGGAGAATTGTGGCTTAAATAACCTATACAAGATCAATCTATGATTTGTAACATCTTTTTTGTAGCATTTTTTAAATTTAACTTTTATTTAACCATTAATAACTCATTATGATTTGTTTAGCTTTTTGCTCTTTCAAAGCACAAGTTACAGTCTATAGGTACCCGTTTGGTTTTACAGCCATTCTCCCTCTCAGCTTTAACTGTTTGTTTATCCCTGTAAAGCCTTAATCATTAAATCACTGACAGAAAATACGAGGTCTTTGAAACTGGAGCCTTTATTGGTCCTTCTGAACAACCAAAAATATTTTTTTTTTAAAATATCAATTTCCATGTATGAGTTTCAATTTTGTATCATATTTGATACATTGGGTCTCAATTCTCAAATATTATTTTTGAACAAACAAAAACATAATATAGCACAAACATGTTTAACAAATTGGCCATTCCTTTTCAAAATTGGCAAAGTTCTGCCTCCTTTCTCATTAATGACAATTTTGTAGTGTCACTGGAAAGGCCTCTGGTGCACAAATTCCTCACCCCTGATGGATTATCTGTGTATTGTATGTATCTAATTATATATATCAGGTTTTTTAAAAAATATACACACTGATCATGTAGAGGGCTTCAGAACTCTTGTATCAAATATGATATGTTTGGCGTTACAGGGTTAAAACAGTTACACAGAAGCGTGCTTATGTGTAATGACTGGCACAGAAACAAATGTAGGGCAAAAATATAATGTAGGAACTTATAAAACCTGCGAAAACGAAAATTACAAAGAAACCCACTCCCACAAGATGTGTAAAGAAACAATCTGTGCTGGTATCATTTTCCAAAGTACCTTGATTGTGTGTGTGCTTAAAAACACAACGTGAACAGAACAGGACTTCAAGCCTGCGAGGCTTTTAGATAATTGAGTCATTTTTATATTATCTTGTGAGTGGTTTTATTTATATTGAATAATCACAAAAGTATACAAAAAAAGCTTCAGATTTACACTCTCAGCCCTCTCTCTCTTTCTTGTTATTTTTAATTTTATTTGTTCCAGGAACAATTACCATACCATTTGGGGGCTTTATAAGCTGAGTTTTTAAAGAGGCCCTGGACAAGCAAAAATACACTTAAACGGGTTTCATTGACAAAATGGGAGCACAGTGGCAGGTATTTGGGATGTAGTTAAAAGAGAATAATGGAAGAGTGAGTCAGCTGCAGGAATGGAGTCCATCATCCTATAATTAAAATAGTGTAACAATGCACCAGCAAATGATCAGAATTATTTGCAGCTGACAGGGAGTAAAGTAGAGCATAATCAGAGGCAATATAAAATATGTTCCCACTAATTAGGAATCCTTGTTTGACTAATAGTTGGCTGCTCATTTTTACAATGTGAAGGAGGTGCTCACAGGCAGCAAAGCGGTTAAAGCCCATGGAAAAAGCTACGAGTGCGCTAAGCTGTTGATCATTTAATATATTCAATGATCCTACACAGTGCGTAAGATGCAAAAGAGGCAGACCCACAAGCTCACAGATGCTGCTTGTTGTGTTTATGCTATAATATAATGGTGTATTCTTAACCCATGAAGACAGAAACATCAACCGGTGACCTTGATGTAAACGGTTTACTACCTGTTGATCCACTAATCCTATCAATACATATAAATAATTAGTGAAAAATGCAGTTATTCATCTTTTCATGGTCATCAGATATGACCCATTTGGACGTTCAGAGGCTCCATAGTGACTGTGGAAACACTGTCATCTTCTACAACATTGATTGACTAGTAAAACTCATGGAGTTTGATCAATGATAGTGGATGGAGATACTTATGTTTATGTTCAGTTACTGATAGATCTGACTGAAAAAGTACCTTTTTCTTCAGTTTTATCTATTTTTAATTTTATAACCATCAACTTTAACCCAGTGTGACTTTTGCAGCACTTTTTCTCTTTATTTTACCTTTCTTAAGTGATTTATTACAATTTATTATAATATTATTCTCTGTATTTTGATAAAAATGTTGTATTTTCCGATATTTAATTCACTGATCATGTAGATGTTCATAAAAGTTCAGATAAAAGTTAATGGTCATAATATCGAAAACAGGGAAAAATAAAGAAAATGCGATTTTTTTCAACAATTCTATCATTAACTGAACATAAACCCAGTATGTCCATCCACTGTCATTGATCCAACTCCATGGGTTTTACTGGTGAATCAATGTTGTGGAAGAGGATGGTGTTTCCACAGTAACTACGGAGCCTCTGAACGTCCAAATGGGTCATATCTGATGACATTTCTTGTATTTTATTCTTTTTATTTGGGTTTTATTCATTCTTCTGTATAGCACTTTTTTTGTTTGTTTTTGTACAGTTTCTGTGTCTTTAAATCTATTCTGTATTTTATACATCTATTTTGGTTTTAATTTTTCTTCTGTACAGCACTTTGGTCCACTGCAGTTGTTTTAAAGTGCTTTACAAGTAAAATTGGATTGGATTGGTTGGATTGGACCAGGAAAAGATGAATAACTGTATTTCACACCAAATATTGACATGGATTAATAGGTTTATTGGATTAGAAGTTATTAAACATTTTAGATGAGTAGATGGTTTTGGTCGCCAGTGGTTGTTTGGGTCTTTATGGGTTAATCTGAGCTTTTACGAACATTTACATGATCAGTGAGTTAGATATATGAAAATACATGATTTACACTGAAAAAACACAAAATAAAGATGATAATATTACAATACATGTTGATTAATTACTTAAGAAAGATTACTGTAAGTAGAGAGAATAATTCATTTGGGAACTGGGTCTTTATGGGTTAGTATTATATATTAAAATAAGTAAAGGAAAAATAACTAGATAGACATTGTCATTGTAATATAAGTATAGTGATAGAAAATGAAAGGCAAATGTGGGAAATGTAAGCATGACATGGCTGTGGATGTCATGGTAGTTGTATGGCTGTCCATTTAGCCAACACTGATTTGATGGGCAATCAAGCAGTTTTGTGACTATCACACTGGCCAAACATATCCCTCCTGCAAAAATGTGTTCTGGCCTCCTCTCACACCTTGGAATAGTTTAGATGTATACGTGAGGTAGCCGTTTCATTGCAATGCAACATGTGGCGTTTTTATGGAGCGTCTGACTTAACACGAGATGGGGATTAAAAATGGAAATGGCAGGTCCCTTGGTGCGCCATAAACTAGGGTGGAAACATTTCAAATGCAGATGCACCTGGGATCAACAAACACACAGGGACTTCCCAGGCACACACAGCTACCACCACTACAGTGCAGTCCTTAACAATGAAGAACAGGTTGTTTTTCTCCATAAACTTTTTCAGGGCATTGAGAAAATACACAAAACATAGTGCCAGTGAATGTGTAACACACTCAATGATTAATGCAGGACAAATAATAAATGTTCTCAGAAGAGCTATCCATTCATCAATTTGGGTGAGGCGTTCAGGGAGGAGTGCTGCAGAGGCTGAGTATAGGCCTCCAGAGAGTTGCATCAGTATTTAAATGGATTTCACTTCTCTGACCTTGCCTCATAACTGCAGGACATTGTCACCAGAGAGATAGAGACAGAGAGAGAATGAGGAAAGGATGGAGAGGGAAAGATAGAGAAAATTAGAGGCAGAGAAAGTGAGATAAAGACAGAATTAATGGGAGAGAGTAAGAGGGAGAGAGGAAATAATTATGAGCCAGAGAGACTAGTTATGTCTAATATGTGGAGAGCAATTAAGTGAGTGATGGACAAAGAAAAAAGAAAGCACCGAAAAAGTTTCTCTGTGCCAAGACATGACTAGACATGCCATCCAGCGTCACAGAGCAGACCTGACATCTGCATCTCTTGTATCACTCATGTCACAATCAATCAGGATTAGACTGGAAAAAAAAGAAATTAATTGAAAAAATAGTCGTGGATATTTTCCATAGATCTCTCTGGCCTTGTGCAAAACAGCAATAACATGTCCTGATTATATAATACTAAAGCAACTAAGAATATTGCTCACAAAAACGCTCCATGCATCACATTTTTTTTTCCAATAAAGGATCAAACACTTATCCAAATATCAATCAAAGAAGACAGTGCTTTGATGGGGCTTGGAAAAAAGCCCATACTTTACTGATAACATCAATAATTTACTTGTCGGTTACATTATTATATCAACCTGTCAGAGAGGGTTTTTTCTAAAGTTCATATTTATTTGCACAGGGCACAGTGCATTAGTGTATGTTTGTGCTACAGTGCATTAGCCAGTATTTATATGAATGTAAAAAGCCCTCGCCATCCACTTTTAAATTCTTAGGAAGATGTTTGTTGACTTTTGCCATCTTTTTTAGATGTTCATGTCAGACTGGGGAGCAAGTGATTACAGATTATAAAAGAAGAGCGTGAAGGAAGTGTCACCTCTGGCCTGGCTCTCATTCCCACACATAAACGCACACACACCACATGCACGAATCACATGCAGCCACTCATACGCTCTCACATATAATTCCTGTCATTTTTCTTTATCTGACCACCCCTCTGCCTCTCTCTCTGTCTCTCTCTCTCTCTCTGTCTCTCTCTCTCTCTCTCTCTCTCTCTTTCTCTCTCTCTCTCTCTTACGTGTCTGTGGGAAACACATACATTTGACCCAGACCACCAATGGGACTGCAGTCAAATCTGACTGACACCAACATCAACGCAGATTAACCAATCATATTGCAACGCCGGCCTGTCAGGAAGCTGACATTTATGATTTCCATAAAGGAGGGAGCATGTTGATTGTGTGTGTGCATGTGTGTGTGCCTGTGAGATTCGAGGTGACCCAGGGCACGTCTGGCCACAGAAAACCCTAACATGTGCACTCGGGCTGCAGTAGCCAGGGGCCTCTCTTTCACACTTGCACGCACGCGCTTGGTCGTGCACAGACGCAGACACATCCCAGCCCCCTCAGCACAGGAAAAGGCCCTGGAAAGCACCAGAGACCCAGGGGTGACCAGCATTGCCATCTCCACCCACCTCTCCTGCCAGCATTACATCAGAATTGATTGACCCTTGCACTGAGTTGTGATTTGGAGCTGCAGTATGCAGGGGATTGACAGACTGAAACTAGCTGTTGTTTCAGGTGGTTTTCTCTCTTACTGTGTATAACTGCAGGCCAATCTTTCTTTCTGTTACTCTCTATTTAGCAAAGGAATCACTGCTAAGGGTAAAACACTGCAGGTTGCATGGTAAGTTTTCTGTTCAGTACCGTGTGAACAATACAACTCTACATTATGCTGCTAATTTTATCCGTAAGCATGTATACAGACTTAAACAGATGGAGGGCACAGAATGATAGAGAGACAGAGACACAGTGAGTGAGTGCTCTGATAGGCTCAGTTGGGGGAAACGGGTGGAGAGGAACGTTGGTCCCCAACGAGGCGAGCTAACTGGGGGAAATTAGGTCAGTGTGTTCCCTCTGACTCCACAACAAGAACAGGCTGTGTGTGTGCATGTGTGTTTGCCGGTGTACCTACAGTGCCCATACTGCACAACTAAAGCGACATACTGTGCAGGTCTGTGCATGTAAGCGTGTGTATTTGCAGCCTGCCACATGTTGGCATGTGTGTGGATGTGTTTTCAAAGGTTGGGTCTGATTTTAATACAGGTGGCAATTATTTCCACCACAAAGACTTTATACCAGACAAAACAAATGTGTCAGTATCTAAGTGAAGTTTTATGTAAAAAAAAATTCTATGTATTATTTATTATCTGTTATCAATGAAATGGATTAGAATAAAAAAAAAGCAGGAGGTAACTAATCATAACATCATAATCAGTAACACAATAATTTTGAATGTGGAAAAAAAAAATGAATAAAGGTTAAGTGACACATATCCCCAAATGGGCATAGAGTCTTTGGAATAAAAGCTTTGGGGACAGATGGAGTCAGTGCTGCAGTCATTTGGCCTCCGGAGGGTGAGGATGCTTTTCCAGTCTATCGCCTGTTCAGCTTTGTCTTTACTCTGTCTCGCTCTTTCTTCATGTCTCCTGATCAGGACAAGTCACACATACTATAATTGATATGAGATTTAGGGGTTATATTTCGATGTAATTAGAATCTCGATAATTGGACTAATTAGATCTAATTGCTATGTGAGAATGACTTTGATTAAAACAGGTTTCTCTCCTCAAAACTAAAGCAGAAAAAATAGGTGAGTGACAGTGATGTGTTACACACGGTAATGCATGCATGATTTGCAATAACCAACGATGTGCACACATAATAATCTGTGTAAACATAATATTTAAAAATAAGAAATTTGTGAAATTGTTAGAAAGTTTTATATCAATGAATGGCAACATTTGTAAAACTGACAAACAAGTTAACAACAGTACTTATCACGGTGCTGAATACCCTTACAAAGTACTCTCTGAAGTGTAAAATTAATTCAGTATGAGTATGTTTACCTTTGCTACAAGTTGTTGCCGCACCATCCGAAAGCATTAAATTGGCCCTATCGAATTACAACGGCCGTATTGAATCAGGTGCTTTGATTTTGTTCAGTGCTATTCTGTGAGAAAAAAGGTGGTTAAGATTACACATCAAATAAGCTGGAAGGTCGGCAGAGTCTTTCATGCATGTTCAAACAGATATCAGCAGCACAGGAACTGCTCTCACAAAAGAAAAGAAGAAGAATCATTCTGGCTTGTTTTCAAGAACTTTTGTATTTGCCCAGAACTGACTTGCAATTGTCAATACTTGCAGTTAAAAGTGTATTGTGTTGTCTTTGAAATTGTAATTTATGGTATACTTATTATAAACTATGCACTAAGGAGCATCTCTTAATTTTATTTTTTGACTTGTGTTTGGATGCACTTTTGAGGTTATCACTAATGCCAAGAAAGTCGACAACAGCTGATCCTGGTCATATTATAGTAAAATATCAACAATTTGGTTTTACTATGTGAAGCAAATCTTGCATATTGGAGATAATTGTGCATGCCGTAGCATGCTTAGTACGTTTCTGCACATCATAAATTCCTCATCCACCTCATTTCTGTACAGTAGTTTACAGTAAATCAAGCGCCTCTGACAGTGACGTAATGATTGCCCTGTGCATTTGCTTTTGTATGATTCGGAGAATGTCCTAACTGAATCTTACTGTTTCTAAGTGTTTCCTTAATAATGCATGAGCATCTGATTTGCACATTTGTGTAGGGTACCCTATAAAAATCTCAATGAGTTCAGTCTCTTGTGGCTCAATAGATGGCAGTAATATCCCTCAATCACTGCAGCATGAATCCTCATCCCACATAAGAGACATGTATGCGCACATAGATACACATGCAAGTATAGATAAATACAAGCACACGCAGATACAAACAGAGCTCTAGAATGCCAGAAGAGATGAAGATGGCATCGTTATGGCAAATAAAATAAAAGACTGTAAATAATACATTTTGTCTGACTCTGTCCTCAGGTAATGTATTGAAGCCCAGACTAAGTCAAACAGTAGAGATGTGTAAGGGCATGACTTTGAGATGGCAGTCTTTAACTTTAGTGTAAAAGCCAACTGCGGTATCCTACCTTTCTAATGCTCTGATTAAGGGAGGGCAAAAAGGCAGCCTTTAGCTCAGAGATACTGTAATGTGTGTGCTTGGAAAGATGAAATCAATAGCAGCAACACCTTCACAGGGCATCAGGGAACAGCCAGGACTCCAACTCAATACAATCCGTACCTATAACTGACAGAAATGTCTCATCACACGGAACCTAGCGACTGCTCAGAGCTAAAGAGCGGCACTATGAATAATCGTGAAAACCATTTAATTGTGTCCCTTTGTGCGCAGTCTGCCTGGGTTCTGTGTTCGTTTTGTATTCACTCTCCCTCAAGATAGTCCCTGTGTCGTCATTTGTTGGCAGGATACGCTGGTAATCATTTGAATTCCCCCAGTATGTTCAGAAGATGTCAGGGAGTAGTCTCTGATCTTGTTTAATATGTGACCAGCAGCTATAAATTACCAACTCCCAGAAATGAGGAAACATGGGTACTTTTAAATCTCCAGGGAGAGCTCTCTCCTCTCTGTCTCCATCCTTCTCTCTCACACATAGGCTCCCTCTCTTTCTCTTTTCTCTCTCTCTCTACCCTCTAGTCTAGTAGTATGTGTGGTAATCCCCTCCCCTTAATTTAGTTGACGTTCATATAAAAACAAATACCTGTGACTTTTTTGTTGAAATAAGCAATTTTGCTTTTAGCCTGTTTTGATGCTCTATGGCTATACAGTGCTGCACCTTGTTGCGTTTAACACGTTGGGGCCAAGGTGTTTGAAATTCTGTGTTTCCTGCTCTGTTTGTATTTCATACAACCCTGTTTTCTCATTAAAATCCAATGCTGTAAGCCATAATGAAGAGGAAAACAAATTTTTTACAAACCTCTTTTGTTGTGCAGTGAAATGGGAAATAGCTAAACCACACACATCGCATAATATGGGAGTTACACAGTGTTTGCTTTGCTTTGTGGTTTTTTTTTTTTTTTTTTTAACTGAAAAACTACAAATACTGTGAAGTCATTTAACATTTGTGATCTTAGACAGTTTGGACTACATATATTCAGAGGCAGAAAAGTTAAGGTGTAGTGAAATGATATAAACCAACACTCTTTTCAAGTTTTATTAAGCAATTTTAAAACCTTACATTTTTTACACAAGTTCAAGGGGACTTCAGATTAGGCCATGAAAGTATTGTTTGTAAATTATTTATGCCAACAGATTCATTCTGGAATAACCAATAGAGTCGCTTACACCAGGGTGACACTCATGACCATATTCGTTACAGACATGTGACTACAGTATCTGTATCTGTACAGGAGGTGTTCTAGGAACATTTTGTTGTCAGCGTCTGTTTGGTTGATGCTGTGCACATCACGTCTGTGAGGCACGAAAACCATTTGTTGCCCACGTTTTTTCTTTTTTTTCACATTTGAATTTCAAGGCTGAGGCAGGATAATGAGTGGTGAGACTTACTGTAGGGAGAATGTATACTCCTCCATCTCCTCCGTGGAGAGGTTCTCCGTTGAAGGCTGCGTCTTCTGTTTGTCTGCCTGCCGAGGCGGTGCGCTGCTGCCGCTCATGCTGGGGCCGCAGCTATTTGTCTTCTTGATTGGCTTCTTCTGTGAGGAGCAGAAATCGGGGAGAACACATGCGGATGTCATTTGTAATCAAAGCAGGAAACAGGCCTCTGAATTTATCTTGGGGGATGCACACGGTGACAGTGACAGTATGCGTGGCACTTTGGAGCCTCTCCTATATCTCAACCGCGCCTCAATTGACACCAGACAAGAATGACGGCAAAATCGCATAAGGCACGCCATCATTCAAGTTGAGTTCATTTGGGAAACGTGCATACAGTGACGGTGGTGTTAAATATGTGATAGTTGAGCAGCTGGCACTGTTTTTTCCACACAAGTCGTTTACTGTCATCGTCATAAACACAGTCAAATGGAGTTAGGAAGTGGGTTTTAAATATTTCACCAAGGTACTTGGGAGCAGATATTATTTGTTAAGCCGCCAACATGTTAACGGCTGGCTTTCCTGGCCCTGTCAGCCCTGCCTGTGTTGCCCTTGGGTGGGCTTAGTGCCTTTCTGCTTGAAGTTGTGAAATACTCACTGATGTATGTTAATGAGATCTACCATTGGAATAAGCAACCTCTCTCTTTCTTCCTTCGCTGTCTCACTCTACCTCTCTCAGTCTCTCTCCCAGTTTCTCTCTCTCTCTCTCTCTCTCTCTCTGTCTCTCCCTCTCTCTCTCTGAGATAAACTAGGCCCAGGAAGTAGTAAATGGGCAGGGCCCCATAAAAGCTCCATCCGTTTTCATATGGCAATCTTTGCCAAAGCAAGCTTGGATTCCAGAGTGATGATCACAATAAAAAGGTGGAAAGGAGCGGGAAAGAAAGCAGGAGAGAAAAAAATGCAGTAGATATATAAACCACAATGTTCTCTGGTGTCTCCCCACAATAAATTTAATGCAATACCTTAAGAGTGGATTCCGTATATAGCTGAATTCCTGCCCTGTGGGCAAAGTGGTCGCCTGGAGAAAATTCATTTTAATTAGGCCTGCACCGCAGGTTGAAGGGTTGAAATCTGATCCCTAGCGCTCCCAGGCTGGGGCAGGTTGGAGATCACTCCACTTAATCATTAGACAACTGGGTTCCACACCACGACATTTGACAGAGTTAGCAAGGTTTTAAAGATAAGGCCAAAAGGAGAAGAAAAAAAACAGCCTACAGAGGCTGTGGAGAAATAAAAGCTCATATTAACAAACTCATTTATTTAACAGGTCATCACTGATTAATGGTAGTCTGAAGAGCCTCTTATACATCAGGAGGTTAGTAAGACTAAAGACTTGGAGAGACAGAGCAGGCAGGCGGGAGAGGAGTGTGTGTACGTGTGTGAGAGATGGAGGCTTGATGTCCATAGACTTCTAACTACCTCAACAATAACATCACAACAAAAGGCCGCAGCAGAGGCACAATGGCAGGGGCGGACCAGGAGGCAGCAATGCCAGATCAGCACACAGAGTCATTTTGCAATTACCACTTCAAAGTATGGCAGGTAACATGCAGGCTTTGATTAATTTAGCTTAAGTCCTCTGTAGCACAGGAAGAGGCGTGTTTAGAGCGGCATAGAGAAAAAAGGAGGCCTGGCTGGCATTGCTGATTTCACAGAATTTGAGCTGCTTTGGCTTGTCAAGCAGATCAAAACTGGCTTTGAAGGCTGAAAAATACCTGTTAGTGTGAAATGTATTTTGACAAATCTCAGATAATAAGCAGGGGAGGTGTGTGTGGGGTGCAGAGAGAGGCGGGAAGAGAAGGGGAAAGCGGAGAGGGTGCTCATTTCAAGGGTGGGAATACTTCCCCTTAAATCACTGTTACCTTGTACTGGATCCCACCCTCTGCTTTCTCTCTGCATGGATCACTCTTCTCTCCTGTGTTTCCTGAAATGGCTCCTGAGGAGCCATTCTTCCCTGCAATCCCGAAAGAGAAATAATGTGCATTGAGTGTGGAAAAAAAAAAGGTACATGTTTGTTTTCATTTGCAAACCACATGTAGCAGTTAGAGTGAGGATCGACAACAGTTGCAGAAATATTTACATCACAAAATCCAACTGATAATCTGATAAAAACAAAACTAAACTAAATATAAAAGTGCTTCATGGAAAATGTAAGGGCAAAACAACAATTTAATTTCTTAAATTTAAAAAATGAAAATAGCATTATTCACTCCACAAAAACTAAAATTATAATTTTGCAAAATCAATTTCAAATTGTGCTTAAAGAATGGGAAAAATTCAAGTTTTTTTTTTTTTTTTTTTTTTTTTTACAACAGAGAGCAGAATTCAAGCAGAATAAATGTTTTTAAAAAGTAATGTTTGGACTGTACCATGAAATCAAATGAAATTCTCTTTGCATTTCTGAGCACGCTGTGAGTGTTGCTTTTGTCTTGTTTTTCTACTCTGAGGCAGGTAGTGAAGATGTTTTGCTGTACTGTCTGGAGACTTGCAAAAGCAACAAAGAGAGGTAGGAGTGTTAACTTATGGCTTCAGCTGCACAGTCATCTCTGTCTCCCGCAATCTCAGAGCTGAACCTTCGCAGCCTCAGTGCTCTAATGTATGCAATTAGAAATGATGAAAAATCGGAAAAGAAATTAAATTTGGTTGTAATACATTTTCCAATTCTTCTCTTCTTTGGAAAATTACTTTTGAAGTGTTTTTTCATCCTCACCCTCTTTTCTCTCTCTATCTGTCTGACTTTTTCTTTTTTTTTTGCTGTAATTTAAATGGTAAGCCGCCAGATGTGTGTCTCATGCTTGAAGAGTCGAAGATCTGCATTATTTAGCATATTAACATTCACAGAATTTAAAAAAGGGTTCCTGCGTTGCCTCGAGGTTGTAATTAAGTAAACCTTAGCTTGATACATGTAAAAATCTCACTATGTGAAACTTTTTCCCCTGTGGAACCAGTCACATCTATATAATACATATGGAAACCTCTGCGATGATATAATTTTTCTCTTGCTGCAGGATTAAATATATCGGTAATAATAACTTAAATATAGGCAACACATCTAAAATCCCTCTGACAGCTTAAATGTACTTAAATGGCAGGAATAGTCTGCTCACTGCTATTTTTATGGGAGTCTAAAATCAGATTTCATCCTAACACAGATGTAGTTTTTAATTACCACCGTATTGCTAGTAAACATTTGGAGTGCCTACAGTTACAAGGTAATAAGGTTATATTTGTTCTCTTCATAGTTCTGCATTTTCATTCCATTACATAACTGTAAACTCTTTTGTGTCAGCTTTAAAATTCCAATCATCTCACATCGGTCAAATATCATCTTTATAGTGATATTATCTGAATGTCCGCACTTGAGGACAAGATTTTATTAATTTTTTTACAATCTGTAGCAATTAAAAGTTAAAAGTGGCAAATAAAACTCTGCCATTTGGATTTAAGTATGAAAATGTGGGAAAGCAAATACAAAATGGAGATCACTCCAACAAATAGGCACAGAGTTAGAAACACTTTTGTGTCAAATACATAATGAAATGTAAATCAGAACTTTTGCATTTATCCAAAACATCAAAGATAGTCTGACTTTGAAAATATGAACAAGGAATAACTGTTAAAGCAGGCTCTATGGTTTAGGTAACCACAAAGTTTCTAGTTGAAGTGCAACTATATATCATCAAAGTTTTTGCGTGTGTGTGTGTGTCTGTGAAGGCAGTCGACAGAACAAAGCAGCCCATGGCCAGCTGCTTTAACACAAAAAACACACACATACTCTGTAAACTTCAGCACATACAATATGTAATTGTTATAACAATAGCGTCTGTGGACTCATAGACATGGACCAACGTGGATTAGGATGCTGTCTTACACTACACACACATACACACACACACTGCTTTCCACTAGGCCTCACTTGCTAAGGCGCAGACGCTGTGGAACCAGAATGAGTGCGGAGGCAGCATCGACAGCTTCGACAGCTAAGGGCTATGTCCGTGAACTCAGAGAGCTAGAACTGCCACAACTCCAGCCTCTCCGGGCACTCAAGGCCAACAACAAACTCCTTGTTATCCCCTCTGCTCTGAGCTGTACTCGGACTCATACACACACACACACACACACACACACACACTCATCCACTGCTTACACTGCATGGATGCACCCACACATCGAAAGGGATACCAACAAAGATATTAATATGTAGACACTTGCATACATGCACAAATATTTTCCAGGGTACACATACAAATGAGTGTTCCTCACAAGTACATAACTCAATGCACCTCTTTTTTCAGGTTTACACACATAAACAGACTAAGGAAAGAGAAAAGCCTGAGGGTTGCAACACTGTCAAGACCCCATCACTGTGTTACCGGTGAGATGCTGAGGCTGAGATGGCTGCTTCTTGCTCACCTAGGCCCCTAATTGCCTGATGACTGGTCCAAAGTTACAGAGGGATCGAAGGTCAGTGACTCACAGATTACCCCAGAGTCTCTGTTGAGATCTTATGCTAGCGTTGCTATGATACTGGGAGAATTTGGTGTCACTTTACACATACCGTAGACATGTTCTTTTTCTTGCAAAGTGTGAAAGCACACATCTAATATGTTTATATTTACATATGATTCTTTGACTTTTCTCAGTTAATGATACATTTTGTCACTCTTGAAAGTCAACTCTGTCTTCACTATCATAACTACAACATACTCTGTACTTGTTCTACTACACAGACACTGAATTTAAATGTATGAGCTTCCTGTGGATGCATTAACACATTCTTCTCTGTTTGTCCTCCACACTTACTGCTTTTTTTTTTTTTGGGGGGGGGGGGGGGTTCTAACATACATTGTGCACAATTTTCATGTGTACTTCTGCAAACAGCCAAAAAAAGTTTAAATCCATTCATTTGGAATCTGGGCACCATTGTAACAATCATCAGATGCAGAGTACAACAGATTGAGAGGGTATGATGTAATATTGTGGTTTGAAACCCTGATGACTAGGACCGGCCTGGAGGGAAACATCCTGAAAGTGTAGGGTACGTCTCCAAAGAGGACATTAAATGAGGAATCCTTGAAATCACCATGCATGCTCAAGGGGTGAATGTTGTTTGTGCACATTTTTATTTATTTATTTATTTAATGAAACATTGATAGTTATTTCATGTTTATCATCTTCATCAGAATCATCTGTAAACAGTGATCCAAACATGAAATAAGACTAATCTAATTAGTCATTTTGGTTGAAACACACAGAGTGTAACTAGATCCTTCAGTTAATGTGAAAGGTCACTTAACCCAGTGTGCCTCCAGCAAATTTCTACCATTAAAAAAAGTCAAATACACACTATCAGACTAGGATAAGTCATATGTGGTAATTCAGAATAATTATTATCCAGTGTAATATTCATCAGAAACATAAAAGCATCAGTGCACAACAGCATGACTGTCTTGTGATAGTCAGACTTTTTGATCAAAACTTGTCAGAGTTATTATCTTGGATTGGGATGTCAGGTTTTGTTCTGTAATAGACACCTCACTGCACACTGTGATTTTTCTACAGGGATTAATTAACTTAAGGCCTCAGGAATACAAACTTCCAGTCTCACTGTCAAGCTCTACTGTCTCTGTGTGTGTTATCACAGTGACAAGAGGTCTCCATATACTTGTCCTGATTCTGAGACAAACGTGTAATGAGGAAAATCCTGGTGTCGCATGCGCAGAGAAATCCATCTCCACACAGCACACATCAGACGCAAAAAAGGCATGAAATGGGAAGGAAATGTCTGAAACCCCAGACTTGACAGAAGACTGCAGAACGGGGGATAATTTGTTCTTCTTTTCCTCACTGAATTGGATTTCCATTTTTGGCTAGGTTAAAGTTGTCCGTCCAATCGTTCCCTTCAACCTTGACGTAATCTCCCCATCTGAATGCCATAATTCGCTCCAGAGGTAATGCAACATGAACGGATCTGTATGCAAATGAGGCGCAAATGTCAGGTTTGCTTAGAGAACAGTGTGGATGAGGTGTTGTGCAGGACACCTTTTGATCCAGTATTTCTCTTACGGATCGGGTTCACTTCTCCAGCAACCTCATCACCTGGGCACAAAAATGTATGTGTGCTGACACTTCTGTCTGTGTGTGAGCCTGACTCTGCAGCCGAATGTGTTGAGGAGACCCGGTACCTCTTGCCTTGTGTGGCAGAACATAAATCTCCCATAGTGAGTACCTCCCTCCCTCCCTCGTTCTCTCCCTCTCTCTGGAAAGGCAGTCAGTTCGTTGGGGACACTTCCCTTGTGGGCGTTAGGATCTCTGTGGGGGGTCACAGGTCAGCCGGCGGAGGAAGCGACAAGCTGTGAAATGTAAAAGACCAATTTCTTCCACATGTTTCAGTGCTGGGAGAACACTGCCAAGCTGTCAGCCGGCATCACGTTTAAAATGGGCCAGGGTGCTACCCAGCAGACCTGTCACAACTCATTTGTAATTAAAAAGCCTGTGTGATGTTTAAAGCAGAGCACCCCAGAAACTTTTGAGAACTGTTAAATAAAGATGAGCTGTGCGTGCAAAAAAAGAAAAGGGAAAAAAGGGGGATGTATTAATAACAAAGACGCTAGCCAGTCGTCTTTGTAGTAGATCAATTCCAAATGAGCCTGTATTTTATTTCTGGGAAGGGCTAGGATGTTGGATCAGTCGATGGGAAAAAGGAAGAGTATGTTTTTAAAATGAGGAACTAGATCCTTGATACCATTAGCAGAAGTCAATAGTTATCTCCATATGTGGTAGCAACTGTTTACAACTACACCTGATCCACCACATATCTTATCTATGAATCTGATTCACTTCATGATTTATCAGCTTTGCATCATTATCAGAAACAATCTTGTAAGAAAAGCATAGAAGCATCATTACAGTACAGGACTATCATATTATCACATTATATTATTATATCACATTTGCTGTTTGGAACGTAACCCTACTGAGACGGAAAAAATCAAACCACCTGCAGCAGGAAAGTCACACACACACACACACACACACACACACACACACCACATCACAATCACGCTCAAAAAGAACACACAAACCATCAAAAAGGCCATTTTTGGTGTGAAGCAACACTAACTGTGCAAGTACTCCAAAATCTGTCCAATTGCCAACACAGCTGAAATAGAAATATAATATTGAAATATAATAATGAATTATAATTAAATATACTCAAGTGTGCATTGTGACAGATAAAAATGAAAAAAGAAATGTATGATTTGTTTTTTGCAAGTAGCCAGCTATTCACTGATACATTTTAAATAGGTTGCTTCATTGGGGAGTAGAACTAAGAAACTGGAGCTTGTTTGCTTTAATATGTTGGTGGTATAATCAGAAACTCAATTTGAATAAATGTGTAACAAGTCTATCAGATGGGTCTATCAGTAATGTAATTACTGTTCAAATATTTGCCAGCACTAACACAAATACTGTGTATCTGTTGAGTTTTTGCATAAAATCTAACTGAGAAAACATCCTTTGTTTAACGTGGCTTCTGCCTATTGCGTTCTGTCTCTCATCAGCCCAACCCTACCCTCCAGCACATTCACCTCTGAGGAGAACTGCTGCAAGTGAGGCCTGCCATTCTTCTTATCCCAACGCTTGTGACATTAGGGTGACATTTACACCCTACTGTGGCATAGTTGGGGGTTTTAACATTGAAACCCTACCTGGCAAAGATGAGGAAGAGCAAGCAGAATCAGCTGACAGGTGGAGAGAAGACCCCCGGTGAGAATGTACCACAGCTGTTTCTCCTGCTCGGTTGCTGGGTCCTGCATGCAGGTGGTGTTGGGAGTATAACTGGGACTGGGGATTCATAGGCTGAAGTTGGAACTGGGATTGTGAGGGGAGGTGGGACAAAGGGTGGGGGTGGAGGTGGGGCTGGGCTGGCAGCTGATCCTGGGGTTGGTCGAGATGGACCTCAGGATGGGGCACAACAGGTGGATTTGATGGGGGGATAGATAGGGTGATACAGCGTTCTGGTGCCCCTAAAGTTCCAGAAGGGAGCCTCTTTACCTGAAACACAACAAACAAGAGGAAGGAGGGGGGCGGGTGTCTGTGTGTGTGGCTGAACATTAATATGACCTCCCCGTACTAATGTCACCGGTACTTATGTTTGTATTATTCCATTGCATCACCATTCAGTCCCTGTTTATGAGAACTCAGCATGTGGAAGTAATTACATTACAGGTGTTAGTGATCAAACTACACACATAACCGACTATTAGTACTGGTCACAGTGTGTCATAATCACATTTAATAATGTAATTATGACTATAAATGTAACTAATATGATTATTATACATCTTTTTGTACTGTACATCTGCAAAAATTTACAAAATACTGCAATTTACATCCCTTTGGAGTCAAAGTAAGTAGACAAAGGTAATGATAATACAGTAATCCAAACAACATGTCACAGTCAAAGGGATAAAGCCTAGACAGAGCTTTGTTCTGGATTTTAATTCAATTAAGTTGTTTACTAATCTAATCAATGCATCAGCTCAAATACATCCGGCATTGCTGAGTAGAGATGTGGTTCTTGTTTGGTCTCTGGGGACAATTTCCAATTTTCTCCGTAAAAGCTTTTATCATAGAAAATCCAAAAAATCTGACCCCCTCTACCCAGAAACACTATTCTGTCTCTGAAATTGTAGGAGAGGAGAGCAGGAAAAGTACATTCACATATGCACGTCTGCCATTTCATATAATAATATCACAAATAGTCATTACTGATGCAACTTGGACATAAAAATTGGAATTTGGATACAAAATGTAAACTACACCGCTGCCTGTAAAGTTCAAATAATTTTGCAATGATAATGATAAATGATAAATCGCATCGTTACAATCATTGAGAAGAGGTAAAAACATTATATTCCAACTTTATAGGTGACAGTATATATCTATTAATATGAAAAAAAAATTAAAAAAAAAAAAAAGAAAACAAAAACTATATATGGAGCACTATCAGCATTGTTATATTCACTGTTTTTGGTAAATACTGCTATAAATTTTGTTTAAAACTCACTCTTGTTTTTATATGATTGTAGTCAATTTAACCATGAGTTCTTCACAAACACTACAACAGATTCGATCAAAATAAAACACAAACACACCTGAAAGTACAGGTTACACAGCCAGTGGTCAAGGTCAGAGGAGATGAGGGCTTCAATCTTTCTAAACTGGTCCAGTTGTCTGGTGGGTTCGCCCCTTAGCAGAGGGGTTTTGAACCTGGGGTAGTGTCATAATATAAGACAAAAACTGTCATTATGCTGAAAGATGGGATGCATGTTTTAAAAATGAGCCTGATAATTCCCTTTAATTTATTTATATATATACATATATATATATATATATATATATATATATATATATATATATATATATATATATATATATATATATATATATATATATATATATATATATATATGTGTGTGTTTTTTTTAGTGGGAACTTAGCTGAAATTTCTCTTAACCAGCTGTAAGTGCTCAACTCTGGATCTGCCCCAGTGACCCACCTGCCCTGGACGAGACTGAGGCTCGGGCCATAAATAGGAAATGCCCCCCAGGCCATCACCGAACTAATGTGGCGACTCTTTCCTGGTAGAGCGATAAGTTGGAAAACCAGGACCATGGAGGGTATGGCCTCACAGGTTGCAGGTAAGATCTGCAGAGGCATAAAAAGACAAAGTTTGGTCCAGCTTCATACAGGTGAGCACACATGCCCGCAGGCGTATACACCAACGTATGTAACCATGAGAAGAGTTGATTAAGAAACCAATGACAAGCAGAAAAAAGGGCTAGTAAACAGGAGAGAAGCCCTCAGGGTGCAACTACTTGACTTGAAACCTCTTTTAAGTTATTACTCTTTTCTTTTTTTTGGGTCTGTCTTTAACCGTCATCTTTACCTGTCAAATTCAGAAAACTGTCAATAAGGAGGTGCTGGGTGTGGGCATCAAAATCAGGGTTATTCAAGGATGCCACTGCGGCTGGTTGCTGCACACACATGTGATCTGACACCCCAGGTGAAGGAGGACCTGGGATCGCTGTTATAGTCCACAAGCTGACAGTTAAGTGAATTTGAGATGGAGCGCAGCAGGCTTCCATAACAGGAAAAAAAAAAAGTGTTAGTGGTTAGCAGTTGATAACAAACATATACATTCTTATTTACTCTGGCATTGGTGGGTTTGCTTAAAAAATGAACTGACAGTGAGGTGTGTGCCACTTCATCCATCACTGGGTGGAAATATTTTATCCCTTTATTAGTTGTAATGGAAAACGCGGAGGACTTGTTTTAATACATAAATCATGTGTATCCCTCCCACCCCGCAACTAATCTGCTTTTGGTGTGCACCTGTGAAATGATGGGTAGTAGTGTCTGAGTCAGGACACAAATTTATGGAATAATATAACAGATTATGGATATTGAGGATATTTCATATTATTCATTTACTGTAAGAAATATGACCTACATAAATAGTCATTTGCCTGCATATACGCGTACACATATGTGAAGGGCTTGCCTGTGGACTAGTGTGCTTGCATAGAATGTGTATATGTAAAGTTCTAGTGTGGGAGTTTTTTTTTTTTGTTTTTTTTTTTCTTTTCAATCAAATCACAGAAAATAGAGTTAGAAAAAACATGATAAAAACATATTAAACCACAAAACTACAGTGCAAATGATTATCCCTTCATTCATGATTAAACCAAAAGAAAAAACATACATTATTATACTGTCTTGCTTCTTGTCTTTCTTCATTACTTTCTGAATCTCTTTTTTATTAGAGTCCTATCTCCACATGGTAAAAAAAAAGCCCCAAAAGACCTGACTCTTTCCAGCATATCCATGACATCTCCAACTGATCTGCGCTGCTTTGTGTCTCCATCCAAACCCAGACACACAAAGCAAAGGGTGAATGAAAAAAGATGGAGAGAGAGGAAAGGAAAATAAGCTCCTGGCTTCCTCCTACCATTGCTAATTCCTCATTTCCTCTTAGAAGGCACTGCAAGCACTCCTGAAATCGCACGCTATATAATGTGGGCAAAAGACAGAAAAAAAAAAAAAAAATCCAAGCCAATCCTGATAGTCCCAGGCAAATCTGATCAGCGTTTCCACCACTAGCAAAGAGGACAACAACAGGTTTTCTTATAAAGCACAGCTGTGGGTTTGGGGAGGAGAGGAGAGGAGGGAAGGAAGAGTGACATGAGGCATTTACCATGCCATACTTAAACCTTTTTTTACCTCTGAATCAGATCCCAGGTCCCTATTCAGTTTATGCCAGCTTTACCCCATCTTTTATTTTTGATGGGAGATGTAGACAATATTATCAGGAGGCTGTAGCTCAGTGAATACGCCCACCAGCACATTGACAGTGTCCACATGTGGTAAAATCCAGCTAAGGCCTTTAGAGTTGCCATCAGAACAGTGAAGAAGCCCTTTCTGAGCTCTCACAAAACTCTATAGGATCACAAGGGACACTGGATTTAGTGGCTTCTGTTTCAGGGTTTCTCTTGTGAATCTTTTGTCGTGTGAAAACGTCATCAGTGAATAAACATACACAAAGATTTCTAATCCACTGGTCAATATCGACCATCCAAAATGAGTATGTGGGTTTTTAAGATTAGTTCAGCTTCTATAGAAGATGTTTTTCATTCCTACCATATCAAGAGGTTTAGGAAAGTGGTTGTGAAATGTGCATGGATTTCATCTAATATAATCTGCTGTGTTGTTTCATCGACCAAATGTGCAAATATGCTTAGTCTTTCATTATGCACCCAAAACGGAGGTTCAGAGTTGCTATACCCTTTTAAGAATATTGCATTTTAGTCATTTCCGTAAAACTTTTCTACTTCTTTTATTCCCCTGATCCAGCTCAGGCGTCTTACAGATGCTCAAAGATATGGAGAAAAAGAAGCTAAATTTTTCACTGCATTTGTACTTAATTTTCATTCCCATAAAATATTACTTCCTTATATAAATGAATTATTGATCTTTGGTTTGATTTACATGCATGTATTAAATGTCATGTTTGAAAAGTTGTTGTTTTATTCATATGGAGATCCCCGGAGAAAAACCTAGAGGCGGTGTGTGGCGTATTTTCATATGCCGTCTTTTACAGCAATATAACTTCTCATAACCTCTTCAATCTAGAATCTGCTCTGTCTTCGCTGTAAATGATGAAACTGAGGGAAACAAAAATTTGGAGACATAAAGGGCAAAATAAATAACTATTAAAGGTACAGTGTGGAAGGTTCTGTCAAATTATAGCAGCATATTTTATTATTTGCTTTGCATCAGATGGTATTTTACTAAGTTTTACATTGAGTTACATAAATTGTTCTTCAGTGTCAGTGTGAATGTTTATGTAGACTGCACACTGAAAATTAAATATTTGCTGACTATTCACACTAGAGTATGTTTTGGCACACTCCAATGCTAAACAAACAGAAATTACAACCAATCTGAATTTCATGGGGGGTTTTTTTGTGCTAACAATTCCTTAAATTACAGAAATTTAGCCACTGATTACTATCACTAGTATCACAATTAATGTTTTTACAGTCGTGGAAAAAATTATTAGACCACCCTTGTTTTCTTCAATTTCTTGTTCATTTTAATGCCTGGTACAACTAAAGGTACATTTGTTTGGACAAATATAATGATAACAACAAGAAATAGCTCATAAGAGTTTAACCCATAAAGACCCAAGCAGCCCCCGGCTGTCAAGACCATCTACTGATCTAAACTGTTAAGTACCTGTCAGTCCAGTAATCCTATCCATTCATGTAAATAATTGGTGTAAAATGCAGTTTTTCATCTTTTCATTGTCATCAGATATGACCCATTTGGACATTCAGAGGCTCCGTAGTTACGGTGGTAACACCATCATCTTCTACAACATTGATTCACCAGTAAAACCTATGGAGTTGGATCAATAACAATGGATGGAGATGCTTGTTTTAGGTTCAGTTATTGATATATGTACTGAAAAAGTCACTTTTTCTTCTGTTTTCTCTGTTTCTGATATAATAACTCAAAAGACTAATCTGAGCTTTTATGAATATCTACATGATCGGTAAATTAAATGTAGGAAAATATCAGCTTTTCACTCAAAAAACACAAAATACAGAAGATAATATTACAATAAGTGGTGATAAATCACTTAAGGAACATCGAATATGGAAAAAAAACTCATTTGGGAACTATCATAAAAGTAAAACTGGGTCCTTATGGGTTAATGTAAGAGCTGATATCTATCCATTTTCCATGTTTTCTTGATAATAACCAAAATCACTTCAGTTCTTACATCAATAGCTATGGCATTGTACTTCCAAAAACAGTGCTTTTAGGCATTCCATGTTTTCTTTTCTGTCTGTTTTAGTCACATGATACACACAGGAGTTAGTACTTGATTGCACAATCATTGTTTTTGATGACTTTTGATGGTCTAATAGTTTTTTCCGTGACTGTGTGTATATGAATGTTTTAACATCACAACAATAGTCCTCACCATTGACAGACTTTGGTTAATGTGCAGATCAGTGTCAAAGAAGTGACCGCGATGCTCGACTGGCTCGGTGGACACAGCCCATTGTTGCTGCTCTTTCTTGCTGCAACAGGACAGGACCGGACCCCACAGACGGCTGTGAAGGGCCACTTTGATGCTGTAGCGGCCTCTGGGAAGCTTGTCTCTGGTAGCTCTCAGACAACACACACACACCTCCACAGGCTGGGGAGTTGTGCTCTGGATCTCCTGCAAAACACAAAGATATAGA
This sequence comes from Sphaeramia orbicularis, assembly GCF_902148855.1. NCBI lineage: Eukaryota > Metazoa > Chordata > Actinopteri > Kurtiformes > Apogonidae > Sphaeramia > Sphaeramia orbicularis. The sequence continues at coordinate 24,856,558 of NC_043976.1, read as the reverse complement.
CTTATTTGCAGTATGTATCTTTTCATATTTAAATTAATTATTTGACATTTTAATGTTATATCTTTATGTTACTTACACAAATGTTCAGCTGTTTAATACTTCATTTTGTACTACTTAATATATTGTAGATACTAGACTAGACTACAATTCCCCTTAACAGATAAAGACCCAGTGCTACTTTTGTGTCAGATCCAAAATGAATCTTTCTCTTCATTTAACCGTTCATAAGTGATTTATCACCATTTATTATAACATCATTCTCTGTATTTTGTGGGGGTATTTTCAGTAAAAATCTGGTATTTTCCTACATTTAATTTTATGACCATGTAGATGTTCATAAAAGCTCATATTAAGGCCTCAGTGCTGCAATAATGCCACATCAATGCACCTGCCAGTTAACACCTGACTTAACCCATAAAGACCCACAGCTACTTTTGTGGCAGGTCCTAAAAAGTTTTTTTTTTCCCTCTTCTCTATATCTAACCTTTCTTAAGTGATTTATCACCATTTGTTATAATAATATCCTATGCATTTTGCATTTTTTCAGTAAAATCATATATTTTCCTATATCTAATTCACTGATCATGTAGATGTTCATAAAAGCTCAGATTAAAGTTCATTGTTATAATATCAGAAACAGAGAAAACTGAAAAAAAGTCACTTTTTAAGCCAAATATTTCATTAACCAAGCATAAAAACAAGTGTCTCTATCCACTGTCATTGATCATACTCCATGGATTTTACTGGTGAATCAGTGTTATGGAAGATGACGTTTCCACAGTAACTACAGAGCCTCTGAACGTCCAAATGGGTCATTTGTGATACGATGAAAAGGTGACAAACTGTATTTTACACCTATTTTTTTACATGGATTGATAGGATTAGTGGATCAACAGGTATTAAATGTCTTAGATCAGTAGATGATTTGGAGTTTTTATTGGTTAACCTGGAAATATACTTCTATATAGGTATGTTCATATATGTTATCACATGGAAGAACCCAGTTATGTTTACAGACAAAAGTAGTTACATGTTGCAAGAAATCAAACACTTAAATCCCCCTTAAAACAATCATCATAATGATTTGAAAACACATAGCAGCTGTAATTCTAGTCAACTATCATCTGGCTAATTTATTGTTTGTTATTTTCATGTTGTAGATAAAAAACTTTAGCATCACACACATAAGTGTAAATAGTTTACCTGGCACTGAGACAGATATTCATCATGTTATCTAATCCCGATGTCCCTGCACTCATGCAAATTATTCTATGGCTACTATTTTGAATATTGTGTATTTTTTAGGTTATCTCCTCAAATATAATTTGTAATAAAAATGAACCATCTTTAGACTCCCTTCCTTATCCAAAATGTTAGGAAAACACTTTTTTTATTCAATTTTAGTAATACGACAGTTCTTTTTGTTTTGTTTATCATTTGGAAGCCTGTGGTATTTGCAGAAAAGACAGACAGAATGACTCGTTCTAAACTATCAATTTGTATATGTATGCAATTCAATCTATCAGCTGTGGAGGGGGTTTTGACCAAAAGCTCCATTCATATCCTGTATGAGAGAGATGCTTTTGACAGATGCAGCCTTCTATCCACCAATAGTCACTGGAGCATTTAGGGGTTATGTGCTTTGCTTCAGGGCACATAATCAGCTTGTTATCAGACTTAAGAGTGATATTTATGGCCAGATTGCCCATTCAAATGACGGTTTCAGAACGCCAACTTTCTGGTAGCAAGCTCATCCCACTAACCTTCAGGCTACATCAGCCCACTTGTTGTTTATTTGCTTGTTTGTTTTGGTGACATGTGCCTCTTTTTTAGGGCTTAAGATGAGTAATAGGGTAAGCTGGCTAGACAGTTTACTTTTTTATATGGAACATAATCAGAGAACAATATAAATACATATTCAGTCTTTTGTCCCCTATGGCATCTCTTGAACAGCCGTGAATGAAAAGTCAATCTGGCTTAAAAAGAACCACTTGGTCTTTGTCACTATTTATATTTATATTTGTAAAACTTCAGCAGCGATGTTGGCCGGTGCCCTGAAAATCCAGGGAAAATGAGTGCTGATATTCTCACTGAACTTTGGCTATAGTTCTACTGTCACCATGATGCACATTCTACCCCTTATCCTGTTCTATTTTAATTCTATCCTAAGTGGAGGAATTTATTTTTCTCCTATTATCGAAGGCGCATCTCTTAATACCCATTTATTTTATGTACTTGAATTTACACTGTGTTCACTGACTCCCTAGGGCAAATTTTGAGTGTCTGGCAATTAAGGTCCTCAATTCCAATCGATGACATAGTAGCACTCAGGGGCTACAGTACATGTGCTCACATACACATATACTCACTCATACATGGTTTGTTTTACAGTATACTGTACAGTAGCCTTGGACTCATACATATACCAATCAGCAGCTGCGATTGCCCATTGAAATGCCAGTCTAAAATAGAGAAACGTGTGCATTTAGTCCTTAGTAATGCCCTTAAATCTCCCTACTATGAGCATCTTGGCATGCCACAACAACAAAAACAATTTAGGCAGAAGAAAAATTAGGATAATTGGTGGCAAAGCGGTTTAGCCCACATATGTTAGATCTGGGAAGAAGTGACGGAGGCCTCCAAACTCCTACACTGAGAAGACGACACATTTGCTTGCAGACTGGAAGAGGAGGAGGGGGAGGAGAAAAGAGAAGAAAGAAGCAAAGAAATAAAAAATAATGACATCACACCGGTGTCCAATTTGCACTATGTATGTCTTTAAAATGTATTGTTATTATCTGGCCCACATGCTTGCAGATGCATCGTAAGAGACAGTGGAGACAGCGAGGAGAAGGTAAAAGGTGAAGTGAGCCAATTTTCCATATCAGAGGTGGTTTGTTTGCCCCAAGCCTGAGTTGTGCCTAAAGTGCCATAACATTACAGCACTCCTACAGATGAGATCAAAGGCTCCAGTGAGGGATCCTCTGTGGTTTTTCTGGCAAGCGGCCGTTCTTTCGCTGAAATATCTTTTCAGGGCTTTCCACACATTGACTGATCACACAAAATGCACTCTTAATAGAGACAGGAAATGCCACATACAAAAACTTCCTTTCTTTCTAAGTATGGGCTAATATTCAGAGATTAAGCTTTCTCGTTAATTATTTTCATTTTAATTAGTAAATCTTAATTAACAATGAACATTTACCCTTAAAATTTTTTGGCTTCGGAATGAAGGAGGGGGGTGAAGAAAGGAGAGAATAAATATGACAATCTTTTTGGGACCTCCGGGCAGGATTACTGATGCAGGCTGCCTTAGTTATTAAACACGTTCTAAATTAAATGCCTCCATGAATTTTGCACAGAAATATATTTTCATAGTTTTGCATGCCAAATGTGACATTTTATATTTTAGATTCATCTCGCTGCAGTAATTTTAGGGAAATGTCATATAAACAAAGATTTTGTCATTTACCAAAGGAAATTACTATGCGTGGCAGGTTTGGCCATTGCTTTCTCTCTCTCTCTCTCTTTTTCTCTTTCCCTCTCCCTCTTTTGCCCCCTATTCTGCCTCTGCCGGTTGTTTCAAGTCAGCAAGCCATAAAAAATCTTTATCTCAGTGAAACACAGCAATTTGGGAGATAATCGAATGGTGACTGGGGGGCACAAACGCCAGTCTGAGGAATTATACCACAATCTCCCCTACATTTACAACCTTCCTCAAAGCCAGTTGTCACCCTGGAAGGAAAGCCCCCGACTGAAGATTCATTACATCTTTAAGCCAGCATGGTGGCATGGCAGCCTCATCCCCAGATGCAACAAAACAGTATACTCCTCCCACAGCTGGTGATGCTACTGCTAAAGCTGCAGCTTCCTTCCCTCTGTCCCACTTGGTTCTTTTCTCTCCTCTTCCCCCTGTTCTCCTTTTTCACCTCCAAAGACTCCTTCTCTCTCCTACTTAAAATCCCTAAACCACAGACATTATCCACAAAGCAGGGAAAAAAATCTTTGTATAATATAAAAAATAATGTGGCTTGATACTTAGCTTGGTGCTTGTGAAAGCCTTTTGTTTACCATCTGAATGTGTGTGCCTTTGTATAGTAATGTACACGTACAGAACCAACTGGTGTAATGAAAGGGGGAAAGAAATGTGAAAAAACTATGAAAATGGGGATATAATGTGCCCCTTCTTCAACAGATGTATTCATTGCGTGATTTCACAATATTACATCACTTGACTGTTTTTGCACCCACCCTTTTGCCGTTTCTTCTGACAATCTGTAAACACTTCAGGATCAATATCCCCTCCTGTGACCCTTTTAGCAGTTACGGGGCATGCCACTTCCTGTTTGTGTGTCCCGTTTCCTGCCTGTGTGTGTCTCAGTCCGCAGTTAGAGCGTTTAACAGATCTTACCTGCCACAGGGGCTGTGATGACGAGGAGGAGGATTCCGGGTGCTCTGTCATCTGGCTGTATTTGGCCATTGCTTCCTCCTGGCCTTCACCCAGCACTCTGAGTGACGGGCTTTCAGTGGTTCTGCTGCTACGTGCACAAATACACACAAAAACATGTACAACACACACAAGCACACGCAGCTAATGCTGTTAACAGCCACCTGCATTTTGGACTCTCTGTTGTTCCACTCTGTAGCCAACAGGAGCTCAATCTAATAACACCACAACAAAACACTTTCCACTGGGTCACTCCCTCTCTTTCTCTCTGTCTCTCTCTCTCTCACTCTCTCCTTTTCCCAGCCTTTCAATCTTATCAGTGGTAATGTAATAAGCGGTTGCTTCACCCTGTCTGCTCGCCACCTCTCTTAATTCCTCAAAATAAAGCAATATCACAGGGGCCCTGGCCTGCCTGTGACTGGGGATAAGATGCTTGTAAAAGGAAGGATAATTCAGCAAATAAATGCTCAGCATCAAAGGCAGGCACTGGGTCTTTCTTTCCTTTCTCTCCCTGTCTTTCGCTCTTTCTGTTCGCCTATCAAAAGTATTACATGTGCTTTCATCAGTTCACAACAAGGCACAATGTGCTTCCTAATGCAATTACTCGACCTCCATTAAATCAGAAACAGTGGAAACAAATGAATTACACATTTGTTACAAAAACCACAAGTCAGCTACACGTCCCTCCTCTTTATTTTTTTTTTTCTTTTATAGGCGTAGAGAGAGAAAAAGTGAAATCATTTCTCATTCAATTTCAGGCAGATGTAGCCCTAGGTGATGCATAGAAAGTCTCCCATGTCTAATAGCCACCCACCATTGATATCAGAAGGAATTTACAGGGTTCAAGGCTGTCGAGAGGAGGTCATCTCGCTAAACTCTGAGCCACATTCATCTGACAGGACTGGTGTCCGACTACCACCCACCCATAAAGCAACCAAACACGAGTGAAGATACTGATGTGTACAGTAGTATTTTGATTTTATCACATCAGCCAGTATAGTGGTAGTAATTACTAAAAACTTAAACATGCTAAGCTGATGCCCGTGGGCCCTTCACTACAAGATGTGATGTGTGATCTCTGACTAAAGTGGATGGACCAAGAATTGATGCGCCTCCAAGCCCATGACATGGACAGATTTCTGTGCCCTGCAGCCATACTACCCATAATGCAATGCCCGTCGACAGGCAAAGCCATGCAGAGGACATATGAATTACATGCCTCCTTGAATGTCAGTGGGAATACAAATGATTTTCACACAATTACTGATTACAGTCATGTGACATCAATTGTACATAAGGAAAGAAATATGAAACAGACTGGACTTACCCCTGAAATAGTGTGTTGAGCCTTGGTTGTGGTACTTCTCTTAATGCATTGTCACCATCTCTTTGTGAATGGGGATCCTGTGAAATATTAAAATAGATGCATAACCGGCACAGTTATTAGTCATTAGCTTTCTCATCTAACTGACAGCCTAAATTAGTTTTAAACACAACAATTAAAATTATAATATGGGATGATAATGTGATCATATTTTAATAAATGCACATTAAAAAAGTACAATGAATTTGGTGGGTTGATAAAAGATATCTCAAATACACAAATACAACTAGATGAGCATTTTGTCTTGACTTAATGAAGGATTTAAAACCTGTAATTAAAAAAAAAAAAAAGAATCAGTCAAATAAAACATACCCCTCAGTACATGGGCCTTTACCTTAAAATTCCCGGTGAAAAGGGCTATAAGTCTCTTCTTTCTCTTTGCCCACTCACTCCTCCTCAGCGGTCCTTTCTGAGCAGCTTGCTGAAAATGTGTGTAAATACACGTGTGCAGTTCTTTGGATGCAGCTTTATGAAACAGTGCAGTGAAACCATAATGGCAGAATTAAGCACAAGGAGCAACTGTAATGCAATCTGCAGGCAATCGATACCGAGCCAGACCCTAAAGACATGTAGCGTTTGATGAGTATTTCTGCCGGTTTTACATTCAGTCAGCACATTCACACTTCCCATTCAGACGCATTGACACTGCTAAGTGACAGCGTCTCACCCTGTAGAGGCTTTGTACGACAGAATAGAGACAGAAGAAAAACACTATTATTTTTAAAATAGATGTGAAATCTCTGGTGGATAATGTGCTTTCAATGGGAGGTGGGTGTGGAAACAGTAGGAGAGTGCATACATATTATGGTAGAATAAGATAACACTGATCCCAATACTGATACAGTACACAGTAGATGCCACTGATTATCCAGTGCTGAGGATGAGTCAACTGTTGCTGTGGCTTCCAAGTGATGAGGATATATTGTTGAACCTTTTTTCCCCAATTACATTTACTTTCTATTCATATAATATGACACTCCTCCCTTTTCAAGAGAGATTAGAACTAAAAATACAGTGGATAGAAGTTCTGTATTCTGTTTACATATGCATTAATGTTTTTCTTACAATCTAGATTTGCAAACACAATGAAAACCCCATGTTGTTATATTCACTCACATTTCTTTTCTGAGTGATGGAATACAAACACTTGTCTTGTAAGAAGCTTCAGATCTTAACGCTAGTACAGAAAATCCCTACTCCCCATTTGGGAAATAAAAAGTAGTCACGCTCTATTTTTCCTGAAAAGACCATAAGATGGGTAAAGAATCAAGAAATTCAGCTTCTGTCAGAAACAAATATGCATAATAATGCACAACAAAGTTCAAAGACAGAACAACACTGTGAAGATATCATACAGATTACAGGAGAATGTATTCATTTCCTAGATGAGGATGAATAGGTTATTTTACCAATGAAATACCTTAAATATACAGGCTCTTCTGCAAAAGCTGAGGATTCAGTTGAGTTTACATTATATGCACAGAGAATAAAATATGAAACTTGTAAAGGTGTGATAATGGAGCAAAGAAGGAAATATCTTAAAAAAAAAAAAAAAAAGGAAGAATTATTAAGCAGAGTATGTAATACACAATATATATATACATGTGAATAGACAAATGCAGACACACACATGCACACACTGCATCCATTAGCCAAAGCTACTGATACACAGCATAATGGACATGGCTGATGTGCTGGTGAATATGGGATGGTGACACAGATATTCCTCTTTGTAGCTCTGACCTGCTGCAGTGAAAGGCTGCCAAGCGTGATCATGTCAGGCCGCACACGCTCCCTCAGCTGCTGAGCGTAGTGGGGTATCACATCCTCTCCTGTCCTCGCTGCAAAAAATATGACACTGGCAATACATACCTTTAAATAATCTAAAAAAAAAAACAATCCACCATCATTGTATTGCATTTTACTTCAAAAAATCTAAATCTCAATAAAATTGTCAAATATTAAATATTGTCCAATCAAATAATATAAGCCCATAATAATAATAAGCCCATTTATCTTTCTGAGGTGATTTTTTTGCTAAATATGAAAAAAAAGAACAACACACACACACACAAAATTTAAACAGTATGTGATTACTTTTTACAGTGCTCTCCTTGCCCATTATCATCCTCCCTGCTTTGACTCCAGCCTTCTCTCCAACCCGAGCACCAGCCCTAGCCTGAGTTTTGGCAATGGTATGGGCCTGGGAGGGCCTGGTGCCCGAGGCATCAGCTCCACCATGGAGCAGCAGTCGCCGCTGAAGCACCGGATCACCCGCCTTCACCTCCAACACCTCCTCATCCCTGGAGGGTATCAGCGTACCTGGAGAGATACGCATCAGTGAGCATGCATATACACACAAACATGAATATGCACACATAAAAATCAGAGCAAGCATACACAAACTGATGGATGTGCAGAGTAACCTTTTTCTACATACACACTCACAATGATGTGTGTGTGCTATAACTGACATTAACCACTGATTTAGAATAATATAAGAAAGACGGGACACATTAGCTTGTTTTGCTATTTTTTATGTTAACAGCTACTTGATTAATGTCTGTGTTTTTTTGTTTGTTTTTTTGTTTTTTTTTTATTGTCAACATAACAGACAAAAGTGGAAATGATGATCTGTAACCATATAAAATCATCCATATGTAGTAATTCATGTTTAATTTGTTTAAAACATAATGTGGAGAGATCTAGAAACCTTAAAGCCTCATTACTTTTATTTACCTGTATTTTTAAGTGGTTGTAATATAAGACAAATATATGTAGAATGAGTGTAAATAGAATTTGCTTTTTTTTGCCATAAAATCAGTGTCTACTTTTCATTAGATGAATACTAGTTTGTGTAGGTAGAAACTTGGACTTCATTACTGAAAGATGAGCACGATTTCAAGGATCTAACCTGCTGCCTGTATCTTTTTTTTTTTTTCAGTTTTGCTGCTCTGCCTCGTTGTTGGAAAGCACAAGGTATTAAGCATCTGTGCATTCAACGTGTGCAGTCCAATATATAAAACAACCAAAGCTGTTATCACTGCCTAATGCTTTTCACATAGAAGCTCATACCAATGTGTAACGCCTTACAGAGAGCTAAAATGAATAGAATGCCTGTTCTGTGGTCTTTCATCTTGAAGCCAAAGCATAACAATTTATCAAGATAAAAAGGAAGATCTGAAACAGACAGAAGGGATTTTTCTGTATTTTTTCACGTAATACTGGCCACTGTCCATTTCATTAATACTGTGTCTCATTCACACTATTTGTTGTGTATGGAGCTTTGTGACAGGATGTACAACTGAGGACAAAAGCCTGAGAAGCAGACACTAAATGTCAGGATCAGTTTTGATAAACACTGAGCCAATTCTACAGTTTCAAAGAAGACTTTCAACCTATACCAGTGGGAGGCATCCATACAACAGCATACGGTGATTGTCTTGAAGTCTATTGTAGCTCGGTGAAGTGCAAACTGGCAGTCACCACAGTTGGACTCCAACAGTACGGGAGTAGAAGCTCTCTCGCTCATCCTCGCTCTCTTTCCTTCCCTGTCTCTCAGCCTATTGCATGGAGAAACTGTTAATCCAAGATCCTCTTTACTTTTCTGTGGGATTTCATGAACATTCCATGACAATGGATGGCACCGCTAATCTTGGTGGTACAGCTAAATCCAAGACAATGGAAAATAATATGAGCAGTCTAAATTCTACCTTGTTGAAGCAGACCTAAACCCATCACTTGTGCACTGGAATTACAAGAGAGATGTGCATCATGTCAACAGGATCTGGTGCGACTGTCTTCATCCAGAACAATGCTAAGCTTAAACCACCTAAATGTTGCCTGGTTGGCTACACATATACATGGAACTGAGCATGTCTACTGTGAAACAATGGCCTGTGCTTGGAAAGCACTAGTGAGGGTCCATTTCTCGTCACCTTCTTTGTTCTGCGTTCGTGCTGCTTTCAGTGTTAGTGGCAAATGAAGCTTCTTTTTATTTTGTTTGTTGCAGAAGACAGCGTCTTGACCTTTTCTTAATGATAATGTTCCTAAAACATTTCATTGTAGTTGTTATTTTGGATTTGTCAGCAATTTATATACAATAAAGGTTAAATGTGTTAATAAATATCTTATGAATGAATGAAAAACTGCTTGAGTTAAATTGACATACTGACATAGATACAGAAAATAAAACCTCATCAGTACCAAAATAATAGATAACATTAAAATAAATAAATAGGTAAATAAATTATAGGTTGGAACTGAAATGGAAAATATTCTCACTGACCCTCTGTCCCAGCTTTAATGATTCGATTGACTAAAAATTAATTAAGTAAAATTTACTATCAAAACCAGCTCCTGTCTAATACATTAATGCCTTAGTGTAAACAAACATACCAGGTATATCTATGAAGGTATTGTCCTCATCCAGTAAAGCAGCCATTCTTTCATATAGCCTCTTTTCATCTGCATTCAGCATCGCTACAATTGAAAACAATCACACAATGAATACCTTCAAAGGTACTGGAAAATTACAGGCACTTGTGTGCCTCAAAATTACTTTCTACTTATCAGACAAGTCAATCTAAATCACATCTGAACATGCAAACCAGAGATATTAGCTGTGGCTGGAGAGGGGTGAAAATCAAGTATATGCAGAGGGGTAATGAAATAGGAGTATTAACATGCCTGTTACCCAGCCTGTCATCATGTGATGAGATTTGGTTTGGCCAATCCTTTGATATTACACGGCAGTGATATCCAAAAGATACAGGTGAAATGGCTTCTCCATTAATAGCCATGTTTCATTATAACATGCATATTACTTGGCTCCCAAGAGCTCGCTTTTAATAGGCCTACTTTAGCAGGGGGCTGCAAACTATTGATATGGCTCTGCGTGTCATTTGTCGGAGGAAAGAAAAAGCCATGTTGAAATGAAAACTGACCAATCATATGTGACCTTCATCAATGACAGCGGACAGTTGGGTAGCCAATCTAGTGATGCCATCACTTGATGTATTTACATAGATTGTCCTGCTGTCACAAATGGAGGCTGCTACCAGTGATCTCCTTCACCTCACTTTAATGAACCAAGGAGAACTATTATGACAGTGAATGGCATACTTAATTCTAGCTCATCTTCAGTGTTGACCCCAGCCATCATGCAATGCCTTGGGTCTGTCTGCTCTGCCGACGATGGGTCAAAGTAATTTTGAGCGTGTTCATTTCCTGTGGAAAGTGGAAGAAGTGAGAGAATGGGAGAAAGAGGGGTTGGGAGTTGGCGTAGGGTTGGCGGGGAAGGGAAGAGGGGAGTTGTACAGGTTCAGGTCAGTGGTTATTAGAAGCACATGAAGCGAAATGTTAATTTTGAAACCCACACTGTTGAAGGGCAGGGGCAGCGGCTGCTACCAGATAAGGCAGAGCCAAGATGAGATGGGAGTACAGAGAGAGAGAGAGAGAAAGAGAGAGAAAGAGAGAGAGAGAGAGAGAGAGAGAGAGAGAGGACTGAGAATGAGACTGCTGGGTTTCTCAGTGCACCTCTCTATGGCCTGTGGTGCTCTGGGGCCTAATTAGCATGCTGCAAAAGGTCATGGCAGGCAATCTCTTAAATACGACTGCCATATGTTTGCCATGTTCAAAAGGAACTAATGAGAAAGTCTACAAGCTCAAAAGTACCTGGAATTTCAAAGACAATACCTTCTAAATACTCCGAGGTCAGCAGCCTAGAGGAGCAGGCAGTTTTGGAGGAGCAGATCCAAAGGAAAATATCCTAAGCCCATGTCTCATTGACTTCTTATTAGCAATCACTGACCTATGGGTATCAAGTCTGCTCCACAGAGTTTATGGGAATCTAATGGCTTCAGGGTTATTTCTATTAAGGGTGCACCCCACCAAGCAGCTTTCTTAACCCCAAATCATTCTCATTACAGGCCTTGAATATTTCACTCAAATCTAAATTGCTTTACTTGTATTTCTCAAGTTGTGGGGCAAAAAAATGCATGGTGCATTAAATCACGTTATATATTCCACACAAGGATCACCTTTATAGAAGGCTGAGGGTATCGGCGCTGGGATGCATAAAAATGTGAGTAAGTGTGTTTGCATAGGAGCACCACTAGCCCACTAGGCCACCACCCAAAACAGCTCCCTGACTCACTTTCTAGCACGTATAAAATATCTGCATAACGTTTTCCTTACTCTAAGTTAAACAGTCACACTGAAATACTTATTAAATGAGAATCAGCCGTATGGCTCTTCCACAGCGCCATAAATTGACTGTGAAATTCACATGTTAAATCCTGCTACATCGTTAACATAGAGTTTGAACAATTTCTCCCCAAATAGCTCTGAGGTTATGAAACTCTTTTTTCACACACAAATTTGCATAATGGTAGAGGCTTCGTGGATCGCCTTTTGAATCATATCTGTGATTTACCTAAATAGTCTGGCTGTCCTCCAGTTCATCTCTCTAATGAAAATTTCAATTCTCTTTTCTTACACGCACAATATCAATAACTAGCACTTCTTGCCAGCCAGAGTTACTCTAAAAACAGAATGAGAGGTAATGAAAGACTATGGGAGAGGCCAACTAGAAGTGTCACAAACAGTGAATACATCGTAATCTTTCAATGAAGGCGCACGAGTCCTTTTACCTCATTTAAAATCACTAATGCTTATTTTTTGCTGCCAATTTTGCTACTGGTGATTTAGTCTTTGATTTATATTTTATGTAAATCCTACACTCAACATGAAACAGAACATAAAACCTTCTTTCCTTTATAAGATTTACAATCCCCCCTTTTAAAAGCATGCTATGATGAGATATAGTGTGTGTATAGTGAGTTTATAATTATCCTAATAAACTGTAAATCATATATTATGCTTTGATATACAAAACAAATATTATATGATACACCCAAATGTTGCACAGATTTTGTAAATTGCTATTTTTTGCATTTATTTTTTGCATTTTTATTTATTTTTTCAGTCTTTCTAGTGAAACAGAGATGTGCAATCATGTGTAGCAGCTATTTCCTGTTAGTTTTAACATTTATTTTACAATTAACTGTTCATTTCATTTCTATTCTTAAAGTACATACACTGAAGAGGATTCTCAGGGAAAAGTAGTTTTAACCACAAACTGCCTTACTGATCAGTAATTATTGTTCTCTTCTGCAAGGCAGCGCAAGCATCTAGTGTCACTGTATACATGAAGTGGCTGAACGCATGCAATTTTACATACAGATAATTCTCTTCATGTAGAGAATAATATTAAATAAATAATAAACTACGCATAGTTTATAATTGTTTCAAAAATCAAAAGACCGTGTTGTAGAAGAATGCAAAACATAAAAGTAAAGTTCAGAATGGTTAAAATGATCTTTAGCCTATAAAATCTATTCCTTTAGATTAATTAATCTGGAACTTTCATGATTTAACAAGAACCAAAAATAATTTTATTCATATTTCTAATGTGAAGTATACGCCTACCTCTTGTGTATGAAATACAACAATAATTGCTAATAATTACTAGCCATGCAGCTAAAGCAAAATAAACCACATTAAATCAAGAATCTAACATGTGACTCATCCCTGAGAAAACTGGCACACTCACAACCTTGAACGCATCCTAATTTACCATCCCATTCCTCAAGAGTTCTCTCTGACATACTGAATTATAAGGGGGCATATTCGTATGCCTGATTGGCCTTAAGCCGTGTTTCGGGGGCGTTGTGAGTACACCACACAGACAGCGGATCTGCTTGGTAGCGTAGTAGCGTATGTAAATGCACTCTCCTATGACTCCAGCCCACCACAAGGCATGTAGCCGAGAGTGGGAGTCAAGGCTGATTGTGTCGAGGGTACTTCTAGATAGAGATAGAACACCCACTACAGTAGCGTTCTCCAGCGAAGGAAGAAGTTATACGAGGGTTGCTTGTTAGGACACGCTTGCTTTGGAATGCAGGGACCAAGGGCCCCCCGAATGGAGAGACACAGAAAGACAGAAAGAAAGGGGGAGTGAGAGAAAGGTTAGATCAGGAACACATCTACTGTCAACAAATTTGAGGCTAATGAAGAATGAAGCTTCACCTCTTTCTTTGGCAGGGGCTTGCAGCTCCATTTTTTTTTGGTGAGCTGCAAGGGTGCTATCTGGCCTGTCACCTCGAATTTCTCTCCCCAGCCAAACTGGAGGAACGGAAAGCTCGGTGCTTCCTCCTCCATCAAAAGCTGGGTTTTCTATGCCCACCACAGCAGCTCTATCCTCTCTCCCTGACAAAATAAATAGAAGCATAAATAAAAATACAAACAGTGACATGAGGGGGAACACAACAGTTAGGTCAATGTGATTCATTAACAAACAAATTCTTCTATTGGTGATTTGTCTGCCCCAAAATGTTAAGCGCATCCTCCTCAAATGACACTAAAACACAATTAGGTTAAAATTAAATCAGAATCTTGCAGGAGGAGGAGAAAAAAAGAGAAGAAGAAGAAATGATTAAAATAATTACAAATTGCGCCCTGACAAGCAAGAGCAAAATTTAGCCCAAAGCCATTTGTCTGTAATTAGTTAATTAATCCTTACACAAATTATGAGCAATAACTCATCAAGCAGGACTCACCCATCAGAAATTCAGCCGACTTGGATTTCTTCTGCTTAGGTTGCTGCAGAGCCTTCTGCTGTAACTTCTGGAGGGAAATTGTTAAATGAATAAATTAGCTGCAGAATGAAGATCATCATTTATGATCCGCAACTAACGCAGTATTTTAAATATGGGACGACACTGAAATGTCATTTAATTTACATCGCCGCTAAAGGGGTCAAGCACTAATTGAACAACAGGAGTGGAAAAGAATTTAATCATAAATAGATAAGAAAAGTTGACATGAATGTGTAATGAAGGTCACATTAAAATACTTCCTCCTTGTTTCTAAAATGAATGAGCAAAAACAGTCTCCTGGAAATTATGCATTTTTTTTTCACAGGCTGTGGTGTGCAAATGAGTATGGAAATCCAGGCACACTTCTCATTACTTTCATTCACATGAATTTAACCCACAATGACTCAAAGGAGAGAGAAAAATAGCTCTATCTATCTATCTATCTATCTATCTATCTATCTATCTATCTATCTATCTATCTATCTATCTATCTATCTATCTATCTATCTATCTATCTATCTATCTATCTATCTATCTATCTATCTATCTATCTATCTATCTATCTAACTGTCTGTCTGTCTGTCTGTCTGTCTATCTTTTCGTTTTTAATGCTGTAGGTGGTCTAGAATGGCATGGCATGGAAAGAAAATGGAGAGGCGACGTATGAAAGCAAGTATGGGTTCCTTTGAAATCAAGAGTATGTGGAACAATCTCTGCAGTCCCACATTTCTCTCATTTCTGCGGACAAGCAGAACAATAAGAATGCTGAGGTAAAAGGCAGAACTAGTTGTTTCTGTTATGGATATGTTTACATAAGAATGCACCATATAAAAGGGCTCTGTTGCTCAAAGCGTATGGAGCTTTTTAAGCATCATTTTATGCAGATTTCAATGATGAACTGTGCTCATGCCCATGAACAGCATGTATTTGTATACAATATTTAATTTCAAAGGCAAAATCAAGGGGCAGAATGAGTGGGGGGGCTTATTTCAACTCTAAATGACAGAGCAATTAAAATAGAGGGGGACTACTTCCAGACCAATCTGGTAAGAGGAGTTTTTGTAAATCTGTTTTTACATTCAACAAGCCCTACAGCAAGACATTCATTTATACCACTGAGATTAATGCTTATCTAATTGTAACTTATTTAAAAACCATTTTCTTTGCGACTGGGTACCAATCAGTTTTTCTGTGTTTCACATAATGTAGAGTATGAGGCTGAGAAATGTAGCATCAGTGGTGACTCTGTCCCTCCTTTGGTTTTCATTTCTTTTTCCTTTCTTCAAAACACTTTGCATACTTTTCTATGGGGCTAATATTGTTTTTTCCTGTAACAGACACAAATTACAAGTCAACAAAACAGTGATGGGAGAATAAATCGCTTAACTTTGCTGAGAAAAATTGTAATCATCATTAGCTTTACATTATACTGAGAATCAGAATATTAAGGAAACTAAAGATAAGGTGTTTATCACTTGTGTTTTTCTTGAAAATACTAAAAGTGGAAATATAATGTTCTTTTAAAACTGCAAGTGTGTGCTGTCTCTTTTGTTTTGCTTTGTGTACTAAGCTTTGGTTGTCGTTTAAGAATAATACATACAATGAACATTATTGTCCTGGTGGATATTTTCTTTGCTAATGCAGTTTATTGTCAGTGATGTTTTTGCCTTCAGGGATAAAGGAACATGGGAGTGATGAGTGAAAATTAAAGGAGAAACACCATAAAGTCAGATCTTAGGATTGAGAAAAGTACTTTATCATCCCAGTAATTTGGAATATTTTAAATCTACTGAAAGTGTAATGTGTTTAATAGATATATAATACAGATATTATGTACATCTTAACAAATTTCTACAGTCTCTCTAGTCTTTTTAATCTTTTTCTAATATGATTTCTTAATCAGTTCATATCAGTTGTCTCTGGGCACAGTTTTGTTTTGGTCTCATTTCTAAACAGAAGCCATTTTTCTCACTTTCCAACATAAATTAGCTCCATATCCTGCAAATGTCAATAAGTCGTCTGATTACTATACATATATTTTTGCCTCAAGTTCAGTTCCTGTGAAAAGAGAACCCTAGTAAACACACAAGGGAAAGTACACAGAAGGAGTACAGTACATACAGTACACCCCAGGCCTAATGCTTTGGGTCATTGTCACTAAACATCTAATCCACACAGCGCCATGAGAGCCTCTCTGTCTAGAGAGCTAAGAAAAATGCCTGGTTCTCATCTTGCTCCCTAGACTCCACTGACATTGACAGCATGCTCCTTGTAATACAAGGACTGTTGTTTAATGTGCCATAACCGGATGGAACATGCAGATGTTGCATTTCTAAAACAATAAACAACAATTCAATCCTGAGGAAATAAATAGTATCATCAGGATTTTTGAAATAACAATCATTTAAGAAAAAGAAAATCCAAGAATTCTTGTTTATTTTCTCTGGATTAAGATAGAATAAATTCAGAATAACAAAGTATTTTTTTTTTTTTTTTTTTGCACCTGGCATATACGTGTATTAAATTTACGATGCTGCATCAAAAATAATGTGCCGACAAATTTGCCTGTAGTGAAATATACGTAGACATCAGCTGATGTAGAAGCCCTGCAGTTTGTTACTTGTCACCTACTCATGCCCTCTTATATTCTTCCACTCTCACTCACAAAGTGCTTACTTTGCAGTCAACATGAGAGAAAAATCATTTGTAACTGGTGACAAAGAAATGCGTGACTTATTTTTCTTTTTTCTTTTTAAATGTGATTGTTGTCAGAAGGAATTGAGCACAACAATGCCTTGTTCAGTTCTTGTTGCATTCAAAGGCATAGCTAGAAGGGCTTGGGGAAGACCGCTTGCTGCTAGGGGCTGGTGGGCACAGACCAGCTAGAAAGTGAATTTTGCATACTGTACGGATCATCGCCCAGTCCAGCCCAGTCACATTGAATCTGCCATCAACCAATTGTGCTTCATGAAACCGTCAACCCTCATTTACGTCTGCCTGTTTTCTTCCCCACGCAGCTGTAAACAAGGCCCCGGCTTTGAGCTGTCTCCCTCTGTCCCTGCATGCACTGTTTGCCAGGGGAGTGCAGAAAGCAGAACCTTGTCTTCATAAAGCCACTTAAAGCTACTGTTTCCAGACAAGCGCTGTGTGCATTCGGCAAAATAGTCAAGGACAAAAGTGTTTCTGGATTTGACAAGAGTTTTACCAGCTTTGCATAGAAATCCTGACCCATGCAGGAACGTTTTTGTGTGTATTATGTGAGTTTTGATTTGTACTAAAATTGTATTATGTTGGCTTTGCATTTGTTCTTGCTAATATGGTTGTGACAAACATATTGAAACCACTGACACACATGCACATGAGTGAATAAAATCAAATCGTGTTCCAATAAATTTACGTACAGCATTGCAATAAAAAGACAGAAATACATTATAAAGATGAGACTAATAATGTGTTGCTAAATAAATCAAAAAAAGATTTTGTTTTCATGTTAAAAGCACCTTTGTTATCCATAAGCATAGAGAAAATAGTAATATGAACAAAATGTCATATGAATAATATCTACAAAGCAACTTTAAAACACCAAAGATAAGGTTAGCATTTTATTTCAAAGGCCTTAAAATGTGAAACTGTCTAAATTTATAGTGTAGCTTTATATGTGCACATTAATTGTGACCCACCAAACAGTTTCTTATTAAACAACATCCGCGGCAGTTGGTGTAGACAGAAAACATAATTAGTATTCAAGCTTAATTAATCTACGCTGGCCCCCTTTAAGTGAATTAGTCAATTATTTATGCATGTGTGCTCCTTTGATGCTAACAGATTATGTATGTTACTGGAAAAAAACCTTGAAAGATGACTTTGAAAACTTTCCACCATAAAATGTCACTACAAGCTTCTGCACAGACTTAGAAATGTCAGCAAAGGCCTGAATGCTGTGAATGATAATGTAAAAAATCTCCCTAGACTACACTGCCAAACTTCTACAAATTTCATTATTGGCAAATCACGATCCCAAGTATTCCAGTTCCAGCCAAAGAATCGCTGCAATTCATTGTCCGATATCCAGGGCATTAGAAAAAATAAATCAGCCAAATATGTATGTTTTGTGTGCCCTAATCCGTGGAATGGAAATCTAACACAAGTCGGATCAAGGTCTTCCGTCGGATCATGGGAACTCCTTGGGATTTTCAAGAGCCTTTTTGTTTTTACCCTTGAGAACCAGGCACTGGCCTCTGCACCCCTCAATCCCCCATTGAGAACCCAGAGGCAGCGCAGAGGAATGCTAAATGTCAATGGTCAGAATGCGCCAGCACCTTCACTGGGAGAGAGATGGAGGTACAAGGCTTGACCTCCTTGTGTTCAACTCTGCTGTTATGAGGTTCAGAAGTGAAACTGTACTCACACTGCCAAAGGTGTCCATCTTTACAAACGCCAAAGGATCATCACTGGCTGACCCCAGTAGAAAAGTGGCTATGCCTATGAAAAAAAAGTGTAAAAACAGAAAGTGAGAAATGAGTCGGCACAAATAAGACACTTCTATTGCTACATAACCTCTAACAATCTAAACTGGACATCACAAGAACGACTTGGTCACTCATTCTAAATGTAAAACTTTTAATAAAGCTTGAAATTCATGGCTTGTTGATGTTATTAGAGTTATATTTTGCAAAATGATCTGTTAGTATAGCTTACTGTTCAGCGCAAAATACTTTACCACGGAGTGATACACTATCTATCCACTGCTTGTGTGTTTAAAAGTGTTATCTCTGCAATGCATCTTGGAGAATAAAGAACAATAAACACCATTTATTATCAGAGATAACAAATTATTTGCCCTGATTATTCAAATAGTTTATTCATTTACATCTGATACAATATCATTTGGTATTTTTATCTTCTTTTCCTATGGTAATTCACATGGCTTGCACAAGTTTCTGCTGAAATAGCAAAACAAACCCCAGGCAAAATGTGAAAGATTATCCCATACCATGCGAGCTAGGATGAAATGCTATACTTTTTCACACTGAACACTGCTCCACTGGGTGTGATTGAAAAACATGTAAAGCTATTGAATCTGTGGTTTGTATATGTGAGGGAAAATGAGTGTTGTAACAAGTGGGCCAGTGTTTTTGTAATTGTTTCAAATTACACTCGGCGTAATAACTCAGTGAAAGCAGAGCCAGTGTGCGGTCCGTACACATTAACTAGGCAAAGACCACAGGATATCCATGCACCTTATCACGGCCCACAAAAAACTTGATTGTGTAAACAACTGTGGAGAGTAAAACACTTTAGTTATATTTCCAGCTGTTTCTATTTGTGTCCAATGGCACTTATCAGCAGCTACACAAAAGAAGGATAATACTTTTAGATAAAGAGGTATTTTGCAGCATTTCCTTTACATGTGTATTTTATTGAATTAAAGACACTCTCACATTCCTGCTTTTAATTTGCTGAAGTGTTTTTCTCTGTAACTAATAGAGATTTTTGTGTATTATGTACGTGTGTGTGTGTGTGTGTGTGTGTGTGTGTGAATGTTTTACACAGGCTGTAAAACTGTGATGTTGTGAGTAACATAAGTCCATTACTTGTTAAAACTGCACATCTCCTGCCAAATACAGACTTCCTAACTTTTGAGATTGCCAACCCAATTGTTAACTACATAAATGAGTCATTTTCCTACAGATATACAACTAAACATGCAACAAACCCCTTAAATGTCCTTAAGAGTATAATGGACTAGCTGGACTCAGATTTGTATCAATCCAAAGACACATGTGAGTTCACTTCTGTGTTAAATTATCTCATGTACTTACTAAACAATACACTCATGCAAACATACACTGCCAACATCAGCCCATGTGCTGCTAAATTATGTATAAGAGGTTTACTTGTAAATGTACTTGTTTTTGACCCACACACAAACCCATTGTTTTTTGTTAATCACAGCAACATGCCTGAAATATGCAGTTATTCTTAAAAAAAAAAACAAAACATTCTCTTCACAATATGAAAAACTCTTAGATGTTGAAAATCAACACAAAATGCATGCAATTTTTTCAGTGTTATTAATTCTGTCAGAACCAAAGTTCTCATAAGTATAAAAAAAAAAAAAATCTAAATCTTACCAAGTGTATTTTTCTCATTTCTAGTCAAAATATCTCATCACACTTAAAATAAGACATAATCACCTAAAGAGTAACTTGTAAGTGAGATATAAGAACTTATTTCTAGACAATAAATCTTGAAAATCTTATTTCAAGAAGTCTTACCAAGATAATTTTCACTTGTTCCATTGGTAGATTTTTTTTTTTTTTTTTTGCTTAATTCAAGATTTTTTTTTTTTTTTTTTTTTTTTTTTTTGCTTAATTCAAGCAAAAAAAAAAAATCTGCCAATGGAACAAGTGAACATTTTCTTGGTAAGATTTCTTGAAATAAGATTTTCAAGATTTATTGTCTAGAAATAAGTTCTTATATCTCACTTACAAGTTACTCTTTAGGTGATTATGTCTTATTTTAAGTGTGATGAGATATTTTGACTAGAAATGAGAAAAATACACTTGGTAAGATTTAGATTTTTGCAGTGTATTATCATCAATCCTGCAATTCATGATGATGCAAAATATAGTATGGACTATAGTCAATGGTCATAACATTTGTACAAGCACTGACCACAAAGCTGGTGTACATATATTTCCTCAAAAGGGCTGCGACACTATAGCTGACCTGCAACCTTTTTCCATCTGCCTCTCATGCCCTGAGAATGACCATCCCCTCTGTCATCTAGTCGGCTAAGCTCAATCAACCCTTAATCCACAATGACAGTGGGGTCTGTGTTGTACTAGTCAAGGCACTTCCCCTTTTCTATGGCATAGTGCGACCTGAAATCTTCGCTTGACATTCTTTTTATTTTCCCTCGAACACGGATAAGGGTTGTAATTCAATAGTCACAGAGGGACAGGGCACCATGCACCAAAGAATATTTTATTTGCTTGTGGACAGAGGCCTTTTCTTAGTGTTTGACAACAGCCAGTCTCCCTTAAGACAGAGTTCACACAGCTGACAATAAGGGTAGAAAAAGGGCAGGCTCTTTCTTCTTCGCTGGGTAACGGAGACATTTTGCATGCATATTGACTCTAAATGTACTCTTTGCACTTTAAAGTGCACTTACAAAGGCACATTTCAAAAGTGCACCATGAAGTGAACAACACTGGAGTATATTTAGGTGAATTCATGCAAGCCTATTGTATTTTATTTATGGGAATTATACATTTTGACTCTGCCTTCGTTGATGTTACGTAATGTTATCTGATAGCTACTCGATTATTAAGCAAACCTATGATGCAACCAGCAATTCCATTATGTGACCAACTGTACACACACATATTGGTATTGTTTAAGAATTACCTTTTGGGGTCTGAATTCTCCCTCTTCCTCCATCGTCAGCTTGCCCTTAGTTGTCAAGGTGATGATGACGCAGTCCCTAACAACACAGACAAATGCACACATGGTTTCAGATAACCTCCTCATGTTCACTTTCACCTGGAGAAAAGAAAAAGAAAGTCTGAATTAAATCATGTAAATACATTAAAAAAATATTTTGATCCCAAGTTTCTGTCTTAATATATGATGTGTATGTATTTGCATGAAGGGAACAACATACAGAGCATAAAAGCTGAAAATGTCTGTTATTTAATTTCACATTTTTTACAAAGGCTCCATATCAGGCAGACTCTATCTACAGCATGCCATTACCAAAACTGTAACCGTTGAATCGCACCAAGATAAAGTTTCATCTGTGTGGCGGTCTTATCTACCAGATGGTATTCCTGTTTGTGTTTTAAATGGTGTTTCATTATTAATGTGGAGTGTGTCATACTGCTCCTTCAAAGAGATTCAAAGGGGATTTTACCAGTAATGCAGACTGCTTTGTCACATTCGAGTGTCAACTACAAAGAACTCCCCCAAAGTAAAGGTAAAGTACTCACACTGCTTTGTAAACATTCATTATGTAGTATATGACAATCCACACAAAAGTTCCCCTCATGCATTATTTAGAAGGAGCTGCAGACAAACGTATTTCTCAGACAAAGACAACCCAGCAAGCTTTACAGCTGCTGTGAAGAATAGGTACACAACGCCCGGCGGATCAGCCCACTCACGTTTGGCATAAGGCATATTAACACTAATGTTGCCCTTAGAACAGATCATGAACTAGAGCTAATGCTTCCCTTAGAACAAACAGTCAGACTTCGTTTTATTTATGACTGCAAAGTCATCAGGCCATTAGTGGCCTTTTCCACCGAGGAAGAGAGATTGCTCACATGTATCAACAATGAACAGTACTCGTTTGTAACATTGAGTCTGTTTGTTTTATCTAAAGTTACAAATTGTGAGCTATTGTGAGCTGAAGAGGAACCTCACCTTTTGCACCATAATACTGAAAACAATCAGAAGTTAACAAGCCACAATAATATGTCAGTAATGTGCATTTTAATCATACTAGGCATGTGAAGGGGGGCTTTTCAGCACAAACCACTGGGATCTTTTTTGCTTATTAAGCTGGTTAAATGTGATCTAAATAAGATGCCCACCGATTTGGACCGCCCATTCCCTGGCTAAGCTGTCGTTGATCGTTTATGCGATTAAATATAGACCTAAATCTCCATCTTATCCAATTAATTCTCTGTGCAGGCATGAGAGTGGCTAATGATGTTATCTTACCTAATTAACCTGTATAGGGATTCAACTCCAGGACAGGGGATTGTTCATCCTTCATCCAAGTGTTCATTATTATCATTACAATCATTATCATAAAGGGGCTAACTTATGATGTTGGCCATTCCACCACCATTAATCTAGATTGAGTCTTTTTTTTTTTTTTCTTTTTGGGGAGGGGGATCCTTTGGGGTCATTTTTAATTATCACTAAAGGATGGGAATTCTAGCAAAGCTGAATAAGTTCAGTTGTGGTCACAGCAATCACTGGAATCCCATGAGAGCACATTACATGAATATGATTTGACTGCTCATGACTAAGGGGACATTTCTGATTTTGCCATGTTTAGAGCCCTGTTTCCTGCATGCTGTGAAACTCTCCTTGCAGTTTTCTGTCAGCTTTTCCACTGAATGGCGGCTTCAACCTATTAACACAGCAGACTTGGAGCAGATCAATAGCACTCATTGGGCCATGTGTCATTAGTTAATCGGATATTGATGAGGATATTGACACACAGCTAATTAATCTCAGGCCCAGTGCCGGCTTTCATATGTTTCCTTAATTATGCACTTAATCTTAGTCCCTACACATCAGCAAGCTGCCACTTCCTGTTTGACAGTGAGTGAAAGTTAGCTGTCAAGTTTCACTCCTGTTAATATATATTTTTCTTTCTTTCTTTTTATACTTTGTAGAATAAGACTGTTTTTAAAACTCCTTTATATCGCAGTAGTGCACAAGTCCATAATTTTATTCAAGTTCTTTTCTTCAGAACTGATGACTGTACAATAATACAAAAATGTCAAAAATAATCTTTAATAACGTTCAGTTAAAAATGACCTCATTTCTAATTACTGTTTTCATTAATAACTTCAAGCATAGCTGCTTTGGTAAATATATTTACTGTAATATATGTACATACAGTACATATGTTTGATCTTCCAAGCATTCCTGTGCATTCGTATGTGCATGAAAGACTCCATGCATAAAAAATGCAATGCGTGTATGCATCACAAGTCTATATCTGTGTATATGCTTTTAGAAAATAGCTCATATCTGTGTGTATTGTGTGCACCTGCATGTGTGTTGCTGTGCACAGTCTAATCAATAGAGCTCGGCATTAGTGCACTGATGTTTAGATGACAGAGCACCTGAAGGTGACCCTGACTACTGGCATCACCACAGGGCTCCAATAAGCTGCTCCTCAACCGCTGCTTTGCAAACCACAAATCTCCAACTTTTAGCCTGCTGCTGTTGGTTTGATTATTGTTTATAGATACAGCCGAGAATTAAAGTATGGCCCCCAGGCAGCATAATTATTTACAGCTGAAAACTCATATCATTACCAGCATGCTCCTAATTGCCAGAAGTAATATCAATGTTAGTTGATTAAGTGTATTTTTTTCATCTTCAGTCTCCATAATGTGCAGAGATTGTTTTCCCTCAGCATATGGGGTGACGGTTTATCTCAATACAGCTGTTCATCTGGCTTGACTTCTATTTTTTTTTCCACACTCTTCATTCCACAATACAATATTGCTGTATCTTCAGAGGGTAGCGATCGATTGCTCCACTTTTTGTAGTTTGCTCACAAGGTCAAAGAAAACACAGGAGATTCATCCTTCATTGCTCAAAAATAATTTATCTCTGTAAAGATTTTCCCTAAATAGATACAGATGTGACATACAGGGGCAATAGCTGAATTTTAACTCAAGGTGATGTCAGAGTAAAAGAAAAGAACCAGTGGGTTGTAAGCCTTCGTTTATAGTCATTTACAATCAAATGATTAATTAAAACAAATGTTTGTATGGCCTAGACCTCCTTTCCTCTGCTATGAACATGTCAAAATCTTTCATCCTGTATTTAAGGCAGCAAGAAAGATGAGGCTATTAATAACCCTGGCTGTGAAAGGGAATATACATAAACCTTGAAGGCTACTATATTATTTACATGTAGATTACTCAAACATGAATGTGGAGCTGCAGCACTAAAAACCTATTCCTTTGACTTAGAAGTCCTTATATTGTGTTTTTTTTGTTCAATTGTAAAATTCTGTTTCAAGATGGCAAAGGACAGAAAGTTCTCACAGTTGTATTTTTTATATATGTTTAAATATAGTATATGTTTTCACTTCTATAATAAAATCTGTAAGACTATATTTTTGCTGTTTACATATCATCAAAACTATTCTGATATCAGTGATATCAACTATTGCCATGTTTATAAAATGAATGTATTTTACTGGTATGCATCGATTTGCAAGATACTGATGCTCCTGGTTTCTATTTTCCAACCAAGAGTCACTGTGCCGTTTAGTTATACTTTGACTTTTTGGTTCTCAATTTCCAAAGTTATTTCTATCACACTTGCATTGCTTTCACTTTGACCACAGAGTTCATACAGCCTCGTAAGAGTGGGAGTGAGTGACATTTTTTAAAAAAGGAGTTGAAGTTGGCTTGCCTTGCATGATACAGCATAAGTAATATGCAAAAAGGAAAGTCAGTGACGGCAATTCATTCTTTTTTCATCATTCCTTTTCACATTTTTGGAGTTAGGAAAAAAAGGGTGTGTGTGTGTGGGGGGGGGGGGGGGTCCCGAAAGATTGTGTCTATAATGCAGTTAACAATCCCAGGAATCTATTTCATGTTTTCAGAGATAAAATTGTGCAGAGGAGTGGAATGATTGTTAAAAGGGCAATGTAAATAGTGATTAAAAGCAGGCCTAGAGTCATCATTAGGGCATGATCTCAGAGAAATTGAGAGCAAAGGGGGGAGTGTATGAGAAACATCTTGCTGACCAACAACGGGGATCTTGCGTGCGACTGACGTGTCTATGACAAGGATTTCTAATGTGCCTTTTGACAGGCAGTGAATCCATCCCTTTGATGAGCACACTGACTGTGAGTTCACGCACAAAGCGCTTCAGGAAATTAGACAATTGTTGCAGTGAAACTTAGTACTATAAATACATTTTCTTTCTTTTCATTCATTCTGGGATGCAGTGATGTCAGTGCATGGAGAGGGTCTTGCGATCCCTTTTAAAGATCAAGAGTCTACGGGCGGTGGTGCGTCAGCGGCTCAAAGGTCGTTATATACAGGATAATATATTAAATACAGTATGAGACACTAAGTCACAACATAGTACAGATATTTGACTCAGTTACAGGATTAACATTATAATTACACACTACACAGAAGTATGAAAACAAGTTGATGAGTGTTCATGCGGATTTTAGTTATTGTTTTCTATACTGGTAATCTTTGTGCCAAAAAAAAAAAAAAATCACAAAAAAATAGACAAAAACACTTAACTCCATGTCTCTACAAGTGTACTTTTTTTAAGATGATATTGTCGTCACACACTGGAGGTTTAATTATTTTGCAGAGCCTGTTCATCTTCTTTTACTTGACAATGAATCCTATGTTTCTGACCTGACATTTACTGAAAAACAGGGAGCTTAAAGGCTCCCCAAACCACTTCAAAATTCCCTAGAGGTGGTGTAATGGCACTGTAGGATTGTTACTAGTGTTGTGATGGTGGTTACAGTACAAGTTAACAAAACCTGACAGCAGTGGGTATGAAGTTATTCCTTTAACAGCCTATAAAATCCCTGCAATTTGGATCTAAATCCAAACTTTGCAGTTATATTTCTTAAAACAAGACATTCAAGATGATAAAGCACATGTATAATCTCCCTGGGAAGTTACACAGATGAGTTAAATACTGAAGATTTGCAGATATACAGTATAGCCCACCAGTGATTCACCTTTTTGCTCTTCACACTGTCTAACATGTCACCCCTGTTTCTCGGAATAAAGCACTAAAAATGTTCAAATTAAGAGGCACCATGCTACATACTAATAGTGTCCCTGGACCACAGCGTTTGATACTTGTCAATACATCTTGACCCCAACTACAAAATGTATGACACCGCTAAAGGCAAAAAGTACACTGCAAAAACTCTGCATTTAGTGTTGAGGCTGAACTTAATTCCAATAAATTTTAGAATTAAGTCTGAGAATCACTTGGCATAAAGTTTATAAACTTGTTTAAGACTCTAAAATGCTCATGTATTTATGATTACATTAAAACTGTAGGCTTGTTTGAATTAATATACCAGGAAATAGATTCTCCAGGTTGGACTCCTGCTGTAACAGCAGCTGATCGCCTGAAATGAGCTCACCCCTGATCTCCCAGGTCACTGACTAACTAACTCACATCTGTCTAAATATGTAGGAGAATGTTTAAAATGTAAATGTCTTCAATGACCAACTTCACTCGGCTTGTCTTCAATGGACATGCAAGGCTGCCTCGGGGCAGTAGCGGGCTCATTGGACTATTCATAGACTATGTGTCCTCTTCCTCTTGCCTTTTAAGTTTTTTAAAGGGTATAATGTTCACTATGTGAGTTTAACCTAGATCTCTTTTGAACTTTTAATGATCTATTTCCTACAGTTAATGATTCAACACTGAGTTTACTACTGTGTGCACTGACATATTAACACACAGGCAAGGCAAGGACACATTTGGATGTAAAAGTTAACTCAGGTAACACTGTTTTCTCTCTCTGCTATTTTCTTGGATATTATTCATGTCTTTCAAAATTTACATCAGTATTAACATTTGTTGGAATTGGTATTTTCATATGTGAAAGCTTTCTGTATATGCAAATGTATACACATGTCAAACAGCAGTTGTGTTACACTTTTGTTTTTACATGTTTTGTCTAAATCTATGGAACATGTAAATCAGAAATATGCTTTTCACATAATCTAGGTTAAATTTGAAAAGATACTGTTTATGTACCATAAAATCAAACTAGTTAAATCACTGAGGGCTAATCACTTTTTCTGCAGTTATATGAAATTGTCCTACCTGTGAGTAGTTGTGTATCCGACAGGTGCTAAACCACTTCCAGTGACATGAGCAAACATTAGCTGTGAGAGATGTCCAGTCCAGTATTTCTTAACAGCGAGGTCTTAATTCTCCTACTTACATCCCTCCTCTTCTCTTTGTTCACCTTACAGACAGTCACAGGAAACAGGTACAAAAGGTGGACAAAATTATTTGGATGTCTCAAACAATCTCCCATTTCTGTTGAAGTGAAATATAATGACAAAAAATGTTCATGTAATTTGTTGTCAATAATTATCACAATAATTGACAATAAATAAAGTTTTAATGTTGATTTTTGTCCCTGAGATTTAAGAAAAAAAGAAAAAAAAAATTCCCTATTTGCCCCCAAAAAATATTAGAGGTAGAACATACAAGACAATTAAATTTAAAAAATAATAAAATAATAAAGAATTTATAAGGAAAATAAAATAAAATTAATTAAAATCATTTTGTAGCTAACTCTAGAACTTTAGAAAACTTAACCCAAACTGAAAACAGTTATTACAATGATATTTATCACAATATAACATTATATTATGACATTTTTCATTGTTTTGTTTCCCAGCATTCTGTTAGCACAAACTATCTGAATTCAGTGTGTCCCAATACTTTTGTCCATTTAGTGTATTTTATATTCAAGTACTTTTCTGTTAATATTACAAAAGAATTAACATAAAATTCTCAGCACTGTCCACCAGTAATAAAAAATAAATCTTCACATGGACTTTGACAGTTTTGTGTCATCCTTTGGTACATACAAGAGGGGGCTGAAAAGTTCATAGCCTGACTAAGAAGGAGTTATTCCACAGCAATGAAACTTGGCATACATTAAATTCAACCTTTTCTGATACAAACTGCATGGTTTCCTTCCAGATAAACCCACACTGGATAAATAATTTAGGACTTTGAAAAGTACTACTACAAGACATTTCATGAAAATGCTTGCTTTTCACCCCTCCCTCGTTCTCCCTACCCCTCTTGAATTCAGCTTCCCAGTTTTACACAGTTGGTAAAGCTGGAGCATCATCGCCTATAGCAACCATGTCAGCATGAATGTCCTTGGGGGCTAACCCCTTTTTCTGCAGACATTTGATAAGACCACGGTGCCACAGATGGTTCACCAAATGTCTATGGTTCTACTTTTCAAAGTCCTAAATAATTTATCCAGTGTGGGTTTATCTGGAAGGAAACCATACAATTAGTATCAGGAAAGGTTGAACTGAATGTATGCCAAGTTTCATTGCTGTAGAATAACTCCTTCTTAGTCAGGCTATGAACTTTTCAGCCCCCCCCCCCCCCCCCCCCCCCCGTATGTCTAAGTTCAAGTCATACAGGTCACACCTCAAATAACATGATGCTATCTACATTTTTGTGCTGTTCTTAAATCCACATAATCCACATAATATGTTAATATACAGTTTGTTTGCTGTGAGATTAATGGCACAGATTGCAGTACAATACTAGTTAAATCAGTAATGAAAAAAGTAAATAAAAAGTAGAGAGCAGTGATGATGTGAGGGATGCATGTTGTCTGTAGTGCTCAGTTTTACTAATTCCTTAAATGCAACATCTTTTTTGAGATTTCAGCATGGCATGTTTGAAAGATTAAATTCTCATGTAAAGGAATTGACACAGCTGACACAGGAATCGCTGTAATCACGCATTTGCACATGCACTGTAAATCTTGATTTAGCTCTAATACCATTTCTGTGTCATTTTTCTACCACTAATAATAATTTGGAGTTAGGATTTGTAGCTACAGCTGTCTCTACTAAAGGAAAAGCAGAAAAGTGTAGACATAAATCAACTGTGATCCTGAAATGACACTTGGATCCCTTACATCAT